>NW_009621535.1:60816-100509 GCF_000690535.1 Cariama cristata | reverse complement strand
GTAACAGCAGCTTCTTTCTGTATTGGTGTGGAAGTTTATATATAGAGAGATATCTATAAATATATATAAGCCAAACTGCCTTACAGGTTGTTGTTTTGTGGGATTTTTCTTGGTTTGCTTTTTGTTTTTGTTTTTGTTTTTTTCAGTGTTGTATGTGTAGCAGGCACTTGAGTTTATATGAAGATGTTTGCTTGGGAGCTGAGGGGCAAAGGTCTTGGGAGGGGGAGAGGGAAGGAAGGACGGAAGGAAGGAGCAGGGACTTTCAACAAGTGGCCACTGCTAGCCAAGGATGTCCAGGTAGATTGGTGTGGCCTTGCCCAGAGCATGAAGAATCTTGTAGATCTCCTTGATGTTGAGCCGTTGCTGAGGTTCTCTCTGCCAGCAGCCCAACATGATGTCGTAAACCTCCTTGGGGCAGACTCGAGGCCTTTCCAAAACTCGGCCTTGGGTAATGCACTCAATGACCTGAAAGAAAGAAAGAAAGAAAAGAGATGTTGAACACCAGCCAGGCAGTTCCTGGAGGATGTCCTATTCCAGCTACTTCTTGGCTGATGTGGTACCATTTTGTGAATGGGAGCACTGAGAAGCCAAGGGGTCTGCAGATCCTCAGGCCTCAACTGTTTGTGTGTTGTTAATGATGATTTTACAGTGAGAAGTTTGTCTCCAGCTGCAGTCTTGCAGGTCCCCAAAACCTTCCCCGTTTGACACCTACCTGCCTCAATGTACTTTCCAAACAGGAGGTCACAGGCAAATGAAATGAATTCTTAATTTATGATGTCAGTTTTTCCTGCTAATTGATGAAGGAAAAAAAGCCTTAAAATCCCCAAACTAAAGTAATATTTCGCTCAGCTGAAATGATATTTTTCTTCCCTGAAAATCAAGAGTCCTTTCCATTGCAAAGCCCAGGAGAGTTCTACAAGGGAGAGTTCAGAGCATCTTTTCCTACCTCCATCTCCAAGGGCAGCTTTGCTACATTTTGACATAGATAAAGCAGCTGAAAGAATGAAATTTCGTCTCAAATCATATCTGTGATGGAGAAAAAAAATTTGCAGTGCTGACACTCTGTTTGGGTCAGGCCGGTGCTGCTAATGAGAGAAATGCAAGCTCTTGGATAGCACTAAAGTCTCTTCAGAGGGATGCCACTGGAAAGGACTCCCCTAAGTGTCTGTTTGTGTTTTGTTCACCAGAGGAATGGATGCAAAGGGAAGGGGGGGTATGATTTGTCAGAGAGCTGCTATTACCATCTGGCCTTCTTGGTTGGAGTTGATGAGTCCCAGCATTGCAGTGTGCGAGTGACCTGCCACACTCTGCAGATAAACACAGATCCCAAGCAGCGTCTTGAAGGAAGCCACCCAGCAAGGGGTGTTCGGAATTTATCATTTATGAATAGTAATGGGCCTGCCACGCAGCTCAACGGATACTTATCGCTTTGCTGTTTGCATATAAATATAGAGGGGAGAGATTAGGACCTGCTGAAAGTGGGGCGAGGAAGATGCAGCATGCAGAGAAGCCTGCATTGCCATAAAGCTGGTGGCAGCGGTGACTTGTGGGAGGAGGTGAGTTATGGTTTCTAACAGGATGTCCTGGACATGCACAGGAGCCCTGTGGTGGGCCCTTTCTTTCCAGAGCAAAGGAAGGGCACAGACAGAAGTTAATGGACTGGCTGAGGCTTTCAGATGAGATGTGCCCTGCCTCATTCCTCTGCTCCGGCAGGGTCTCTTCCAGCCTTGAAAAAAACTGCTAAAAATGCTCTGGGGGTATGAGGCCATGCGGATGCCACAGATGGGAGTGGGTATCCCGGCCTTGGTAAGTGGGTATCGACCAGCCTGGTGATTGCTCACGGTCCAGTCATAGAATCATAGAATCATTACGGTTGGAAGAGACCTCAAAGATCATCAAGTCCAACCGTAAGTCCTGGTAGCCTGGCACAGACTCAGTTAACCTGCCTCTCCACGGGACTCTGTAGCTGCGGCCAGGCTGCCGCTGAGACTTACTTTGATGCCTCACCATCCAGGAGCTGGTGGAGGTGTCAGTCCTCTGCAACCACCCAGGTTCTGCCCATCTCTCCACAAACTGTGAAAAATGAGCCAGATGAGAGCTAATGTGGCTCCCTCCCACCAGGATAGTGTGGTCTGGGGTGGGAGTCCTCAGCTCTCAGAAAGAAGTGGATACAGCAATAGGAAAGGGAAGGACAAGATTTTTTCCAGGGATGGTAGTAAAGCCAATACAGCTGCATCTGTGCAGATTTTAACCAGCCGTCCTCCCTCAAGGTTAAGAGTGACTATTCTTAGTCCTACTGCCCTGCAAAGGAAACTCAGACAGAAAGCATGGGGGTAGCTGAGCTGTCATATTCCGGCGTGCCTATCACCCCTGTATAAGCTACATGTGCTCATTTGTGCATGTTTGTATTTCCCCTCCCAGGGAAATGCAAGAGCAGCTCATTAAATAGCGTGACAAATAACTTCTGTCGCTGTCGATTCCATTGTTTGTGTCTCTAAAATGTTTGCGTGTGCTACTTTGGGATATACAGTCAGGCCCCATTGAGCACACGAATGGGCAAGTATTAGAGCTGTAAAGCAACACCTTGGATTTGCCATCTCTGCAACTCACTTAATTAAAGGATCTGTATCCAGAAAGCAGAAAATGCACATTTCTCATTACAAAAGGTGAAATTTCTGAAATCCATTAGATACACAGTAGGATAAAAATGTGCAAGGTTCCCACACACTGCTATGTCAATGTGACTTGTTCCTCTTCTATAATACCCCCTGCTATTCTGAGCAAAAATCTTCCAATGCATTTCTGCTGATGTGCCTCAAACCTCAGCTCTGACACCCTGCTAATCCCAGCCAGCCTTCCCTCAACATTTTTACAGTGCAGCCCTATGCTGATGGGCTACAACTTTTGCTATTCAAAGAAATAACAGGGACAAACCAGGTCCTTGGGTTCCACCCTCGATGAACTGGGGCAAACCATATAATAGATATCCCTATGGCAAAAAGCCCCACAGAACTGTGCCACATGCTATATAACAGGCTTCAAACACTTTCTCACAAACTGGAGACTGCAGTAGGAGCCTCAGCTATAAAGGAGAAAGACAGCAGAGGAAATTCAGGGCATGACAATAACTTAGATCCCAGCAGTAATTTGGGTATCCCCAGTTCTGGCAGAACCCTGAGAGTTTATCAGATGTGGCTGTTATGGAGGTATATCAGGAGCTTAGAAGGGAGAGACTGAGGATGAGCCAATACATGGCTTTGGCAGAGGCCTTTGTTTCCTGCATGCCTCAGTTTCCCCAGCTTTTAAACGGAGATAATGACACTCGTCCCATGGTGAAGCCATGGGAATGCCAAGCAGGGAATCATCTATGGTACAAACCGCTTTGCAAGCAATCTGGAAAGGAGAGATGGTAAAACGTACAGTTTCCAGCTGAGATATCTGAGCACTTTTGTACCTCTGTGTTTGAGAGCTGAAACCAGGGCTGCTTCCCATACGTGAAGATCTCCCAGAGGATCACCCCAAAGCTCCAGACGTCACTCTCTGTTGTGAACTTCCTGTACATGATGCTCTCCGGAGGCATCCAGCGGATAGGCAGCATGGTGTGTCCTCCAACCTGGGTGAGGGCAAAGGCAGAAGGAAATCTGAGTGATGAGAACCCTGAGGAAAGGGTCAGCCCTGACATGATGTGGACAAACTCAGGGTCTCCCTGTGAGCTACATCAACAAGGAGCTGTTCAAAAAAGCTGGGCTGGCTACTGCCTCCCCGACCGCCCATGGGCTTACCCACCAATCCCACCTGGTTAACATGATGGATAGGGAGCGAAATGTATCAAGATAAATGATGTCCTCTCCTCCCAAAATGGGCTTGTAAAGAAATCAAATGACAAAATGCCGAGAGCATACTCCAGCCCTACAGTCTGATGAACCAGGAGGCAAGGCAAGAAACAGTGTTCAGCAAAGTATTGCACTGAGTTTTGCAGAGCCTCAGTACTCTGAGGCACCCACCAGAGATACAGCGTAAGGTTTGTCCCTGTTCGGTAAGGTTTTTCTAAAAGCCATTCACAGACATCTGCACATCACCTAATTGCATGAAAGATTTTGTGCTCATAAAACTGTGCTACAGGCCTTTTCAAAGAGTGCTTTGAATATGTAAATGACTGCAGGACTGCACTGCAAAAAGGCGGTCTGTTTGTAAAGAACAGGCTCTTACAGGCAGGGATATGCCCAGCATTTAATGCAGGCAGGAAAGTCAGCCCCTTTGGAAAGTTTGGAAATGGAAGAGCACATGGGTGAAGCTGGGGTATGCCAAGCCAGGGAAAGGCACTTTCTCAGTCAGGGTCTACACCTCTCCAGGGTACATGAATCCAGCAGGTATAGAGTAGGTTTGCAAGATACATGCAAACTGTTTGAAAGCAGATGGATTTACCTTATCTCCTCTTAGAGATTTCTAAACAAGTGTCTGAGCAGGACAAGTTTTTCTCTGTTCTGTCCTACATAAGAAGCACCATCTGTGGGGAAATAGCTAATTGATAAGACCAGCCGGTGCTGGAAGCAGTACGGCTGCAAGTCTCCAGCACTCCTTTCTGATGAGGGTAAAATGTCTGAGGTTTTGGTGGTGATGAGAAAGAGCGCTTTTGCGGTGCTTCTTGGGAGATTGCTTGTCTCATTAGCAGCACCAAAAAAGCAAATGCTAATAACTTTGTAACACTGCAACTGAATCAAACAGGCAGAAACCTTTCTGGTCCTATGAAGGATCAGGGGAGAAGATACCTGGTATCTAGGTTTTCAGCACATGTGTGGCTATTCAAAATAATGAGATTGTTGCACTTGCTTGAGTGAAAACATTTCTTATACAAACAAGCTCCGAGCTGCCAGTTTCCCCAAGCTGCCACAGGTTTCTTTGCCTGATTAAGGCAGAACTAGTGTGGGGAAGGGTCAGTACAGAGACACACTGCAGTGCTTGGAAAGAAGAGGGATAGTGCTGGGGAGGTGTGTTGGAATGGAGTGTGAAATGGGTATGATACTTAGCAGGCTTTCTGCACGGGGGGTGCAAGTCAGACTTTGGGGTTTGATAGAATTTGGACTCCAGCTTGCACTGTTGTACTCAGAGGTCTGCAGATCACCTCTTCTTCTAACTCTGAAACGGACCCTCCCTCAAAAAAGAGAAGGAGTTTTAAGAGTCTCAGGAACATCTTTCTTTCCTAAGTGCAGAGGTGCTCAGAACTGTGATGCATGAAAATAAAAAGCTCATTGCAGTTCTACACCTCCTATTTAGAGATGGCTTGGCTCCTGTGTTCTCAGCTTGCTGCGCTGAACTCCCAAGAATGTTCTCCTGTAATGGAAATGGAAATACGCTTTTCTTTGTTTGTTCCTTTGAAACCCTGACTACAATTTTAGCTCTTTCCTGCATTCCCAGCTTTTACAAGTTGCTTTCCCTTCTTGTGAAGGACTCTGAGGAAATATTATCAACAGAACAGGACATATATCAAACTTGATTGTGCAAAAACTGTTTTGTGCTAATGCTTATTTTATTCTCCTTTAAGTAGTACTAACTCTTCAGTTTTCCAGCAATCTCAAAATGATTACTTACTGCAAAGCTCTCTACGTTTGCAATATCCTGAATCTTGCAGGATCATTTGAGATTACAGGTAGTACAATGTATTGAGCACAATTAACTCCCTTTTGAACAGGTCTTACAGCAGTTCAGCATCTATGAACCAGGTCCTCAGCTTATACAGACAGAATTACAGCAGTATTGCTTGAATGGGAGGGCCCTGGTTTACACCACTTGAGGATCTGGCCCTGAAAGCAGAGCCGAGAAGCCAGTAGTCCCATCTCAGTTCTAATAAGCTAAAATAAAGTCGAGGTCTTTCGTGTCCTCTAGACACATCCCAGTGAAGAACTGCCAGTAAAGTGACATACACAGTCAACAGCTGTCCCAAGGACGTGATGACACAGTCTTAGCTCATGTGGTGGAGTCCTGGGACTGCCAAAGCATTCCTCCCAGCCCTGTATGTCATGTGAGATGTATCTTTTACTCAAAACTAACCCAGTAATAATTAAAAACCAAATTAATTTTGGGGGAAAAACCCCAAGCAATGCCCAGAAAATATGTGGATCCCGAAGCATGGCTCAAGTATGCTCATAGATAAGAAGGTATTCTTTGCAGAGGTATTCTTTGCATCTCAAACAGGGTGCCACATTTTTGAGAGCAAACGTTAAGTCTTGTACTTGCTAGCTAGGTATAAGCAGAACAAGCATCAATTAAACTGTACCATAAAACCACTCCAACATCTAGGCTAGTGCATAAGGCTGACTATTACATTTTAAAGCATTGCCTTTGACTATCCCTTACTGCTTCCCTCGCAAACTGATTAGGATTAAAATTCCCATTTCACAGATGAGAAAACAGATGCAGGAAGGCAGGGAAAGGCCCTGCTCTGAAGCTGTATAGTAAAGGAACACTAAGTTTAGCCTTCCTGGTCTGCAGTCAGCCGTACCCTGTTATTTGCTGATGTAGCAAAATGATTTAGAGCTGAGCCCAGGCGGATTGTGCTACTGATGCCATAGGAAGCGGAGTGTGTCCAGGGTGACAGAAATCCTTTGCATAACATGTAGTGGCTGTGATCTGTGTTATGCCACTGTAGACTCACACATGATTGCCACGGCTACATACTTCTTTTACAGGACCAGCCATTGCCAGAAGCATAAAAGCAAAATGATGTTATTAAATCAGGCTAAAAAAAAGGATGCTGTTTTTTCTTTTGCAAAGCCAGTTTACATGTCCTTGGTTTTGGAAAGAACCATTATCGTGTCTTTAGAGAGAAGCTGAAAGTTTGTTTCAATCAAGCCTCTGTTTGCTCAGAGCTGGGCCTGGCAGGTTTCAGAAATAAGTGACCATGCAGGACTGATGCTTGTCAGGATCATGCTACTTCTGAGTCTTTTCTAAAACAGTCATGTCATCTTCCCACCCCATCTTCCTCCATTTCCCTTGGGAGCCAGGGATGGGGGAGCCCAGCCATCATTCAGGTTCATCTTCTAAAGGTTCCTAAGGGTGAAATGTCCTCAAACAGTGGCATTGCAACATCTCTCCTGGAGACACTCCACAACCTGGAAGAGGGATTTGCTTTCAAGCAAATAAGGCAAGTAAATCCTCTTCTCTTCCTCTCTTTAAATCCTATGATGCTGCCAAGCTCGCCCTTTCTTCTTGTTATTTTAATGCTTCATAGACCTGCAGACTGGCCTCTTTATCCCATTGCCATGGCTGTCTAGCTTTGCTTGACATTTTTAACTGTCTAACTTTCTCTCCCTAGATCAACTCCCCATGCCCACATTGACAAGTTATTCCTACTGCTTTGCTCTTTCAGTTTGCAGTACTATCCTGGTAATAAATAGAGCAATCGGTGCATATCTTCTGAGCGGCCAGACTTTCCTTCTTCTGTCTCCATTTCAAGATCACAGTATCACCTACTCATTTCCATCCCTTTCTAATGGATACTCCCAAGTGCATGACCTGGTCTACAGCCACATGTTTCTGATATTCCAGGTCACCTGGCCTCTGCTCAAAAGCCTCATTACATGTCCAAGCCCATAGACTTGCAAGATAACCAACCACTCCCTTTGAGCAGCTTCTTGCTGTATTAGACATGAACCTCAGGGAGCTGGGGGAGGTTTGTGAAAGGCCAGCGTTAATGGCCATTGGGGAGAGAGATAATTACTTAATGCTAGTACAGCACTTTGATGATGTAAAGCTATATAAGTGCTATGTACAAGTAGTATTATAAGGCTTGAGGTTTGTCTGCTATGAAGGAAAGCTGGTGTCTGGGGAAAAAATTCTCCTTGTCCCAGCTTTCTGAATGACAACCAGCTGATTAGGAAGGGAAAAGATGATATGTTATCCCCAATGAGTTCGACAGTACAGCAGCAGGTAGTGGAGCAGCAGTGTTCAGCAAAGATTGTGCAATATATCTGCAGTTTGAGCCACTAATAGAGATACCATGGAAGTCAAAACCAGAGTAGGGCTGAAAAACCATCATGAGAACTTTGGACTGGTGTGAATCCAGATACTAACAAGTTAAAGGCAGTGCTTGGTGGGCAGCCCCATTTTCCCCCTTTTGGCTCACGTACTAGCTCCAGGGCTGTAGCCCAAAGTAGCATTCAGAGGGGAGCTACCGAGCCATCCGCCTTGTTCACAGCTGAAGGTTGCTTCATGGATCTCAGCTAAGAATGGAATTAGGTCTCTGGCATGCTCTAAGGTTGTGTTTTATTTTCCTTTTTGTGCAGTTTCCTTCCCAACTTTGAAATAAAATAAAAAAATAAATCAGTGCTTTTGTTTTCCTTGGTCATTTGACAATTGCTTTCCAAGGTCATTTGACAGCTTTCTTCCTGTTCCTGGCATACTTCAGGGAGGCTCTGCTCCTGCTCCTGCCTTGGGAAAGTCACAAGAAACACTGTAGGTCTCTTCATATGGTGCAGCATTATTTGACCTTCCCTTTTACGTGTGGGAAGCTGAGACATTTGAGTTTGTACAGAATCACGTAGCAGTAGTGGAGACCTTGGCACCATTTCTCTCCAGGAAAATCCATTCAACACCCAATCCACTTGACCTAGTGATAAGACACACATTCTCTGATTGTTGTCACTGTTCCTGCTGCTGTAGGTAGGTATGACCTAGGATCCTCTTAAATTGCAGACCTGGCTGTCATCCCAGGCTCGGCTGCACTAGAACATATGTCGTTTAGACCTCAGCTCTAGGAGCTGGGTGATTCCTGGAAGATACTTAGCTTGGAAACTTCTCCCCAGCAGCCAGATGTATGTCCTCATCTCTGCTGTGTTATTCAGCAGTTCTGGACAGCTTTGTACGAATAAGAGCCACAGGTGGTTGGGTCACCTGAGAGGACACAAGGGCAAAAAAAAAGCAATGCAAGCAAGAAGAAGGAAAAGCTTCTCTGTTTGGCTAAGCTGAGGTCTTGGAAAAAAACAAACAACAAACAAAACTGCTGTAGATCATGCCTTTGTGAGTCGAAGTTTGTCAGATCAGGTTGGGGTATGAGAAGGTGGCTTCTCAGGGGCGAAGCAAAGGGCAGTCCATGCTCCTGGCTGGGGATCCAGGAGGAGACACTCCTTCCCTGCCTTCAGTGCTGGATCCAGCAGCACTGAGAGATGTTTCCCTATCAGATGTGCCCGTATTTTGCCTGTGTGAGTCCTGACAGATTCCTAGGCACTTTTTTCAAAGCAGAGAGATTAACTCCAACACACCAGACAGAGCTGAGCTTTGCTGAACCTTCGCTGTCCCACACTTCATAGTTTTAACTGTCACCTTACTAGGCTCGTAAGTACCCAAATAGTTTACATCAGATATAGCTGAATTTAACTGCAAGTTGTGACTGGATGCGATTCCCAAGTACTTTGTCTGTAATTTTCTTTCAGCTTATCCAGAAAGAAAGGTGCTAGCTATATCTGAGACTGCACCATTGCTAGAGTTACTATGGCCTCCAAAAATCCCCAAGGTGTTCTCCTGACTGAAAGGCATCATGCATTATGGCTGTACCAGCCCCCAGGCTGAGCCTCTTCCATGTGATTCAAAAGCCATTACTGCAAACTCTCAGCCTAGCCCTGTCCTTGCCTTCAGGTCTTATGCCTTTGCTGCCACTGCTGTTGCAGCCAATGCTCAGCATGAGCTTAAAAACAGGCAGCAAACAACAAAAAGCTTCCACCAAACATTTCAACTTACTTGACTCTATTGTGTCCTCGCCATGCAGCACTCTGCATGCGTATGCCCAACTTTCTGGGAATGGCAGATGTGATCCTCTCCTAATCCTCACTTTCTACACCAACCATCTCTTCCATTGCAGGCTCTGGCAGTGCCACAGCGTGGGGCTTGCTGCCTGCTCCCCTGCATGCCAGTGACTGAAGACATCTCACACCAATTTGCAAGTGATCACAGAGGGGTTTTGGAGATTTACAGAACGCATGAAGCAACCTGTAGCTGTTTCTCCTACTTACATGCAGCTGCACTGGGTATCCCAGCCTTGCCTAAAGCCGGGGAGATGCAGGAGATGCTGCCAGAGGGGAGAGGGTTGGACTTACCCAGAAAGATCATAGGGAAAGGAACCAAATGTCCCTGTCATAAGGTGATGTAAGGAGCCAGATAGACTTGCTTAGGAGCAGGAAAGGCTGACCAGGCAGGGTTAATGTGAAACTGAGAAAGGGGTGAGACCTTCCTGCTGTCAGTAGGACTGTTTGGCAAGGGACTGTTTGTTCCCCCCAGATGCACATACTGTGTTTAAACATGAGTCTAAAAATAAAGCCTGCTATTGACATTGTTTTTCCTTACTTCATTTAACAATCTAGTTGCTTTATGACCTGTATTTCTGAATCACGTTGAAGCAAGCAGTGTAATTTGCAAGCAGGGACAAGTGGTCTTTCTCCCCCTTCCCCTCATCTCTGCTCCACTGAGTATGTTTTAATCCCACGGTTTTCAGCATTCCTAATGAGCCATTAACAAGCTGCCAATTACTTACGAAATGGGGGGGGGGGGGGGAGGCAGATATGAAGGTCTGGCTGTAGCTAGAGGTAAATTCTGCTACCTCAAAACGGCCTGAGATAAATCACTGCTGCTCTAAGAGCTGCCTGTACCCAAGAGTCCTCTCAGTTATATTATCTGCCATCTAAAAATGCCAGAGGTAATGCAGAGGATGGTTAAGAAAAGGGAAACAGAGGAGTAATCGCACATATATTTTTAATTATGTTTGCCAATAATCTATTTGGTGTGCTCCTTACCACAGTTCACCCCTCCTTTTTTCTTCCCAGAACTCAAAGCAGCAGCACCCACTGCTAGGAAAGAGCTGCACAACCAGCCTGCAGAGGGACTAAGGCCACTTACACATTTTCATATAAGTAAATGCACTAAAAGCCATGATCTCCAACACCAGGACGTAAACCCCAGTCATGCCTCATTCAGCTGAGGAGCTGTGGGAGCAGAGCAGCTGTAGTTTGCAAAGCACCTAGTAAAGAGGTCAGCAAGGCAACCACCAGGTCCCAAACCTCTGTCCTAACAGTTGCTGATAGAGCCTTTCCAGGTGAAGGAGAGGTGACCAGCCACCTGATCCCCTTGGCCACCTACTGAAAACTTCTTGTGGCCCAGAATGACAAGAGCCCACACTAAGATCTCAGACAGCAGAGGAAAGTGGTAACACTGGAGGATTCACTGGTGGGAGACCCAGTAGCTTCCCAGAAGTCCCACTGCTTGGCTGTGGGTTGGCACTGGGCAGCTGTGCAGAGGGGTGCATGCAAATGGTGGTCTCTGCAGTCTTCTGCACCACAGCCACAACATGGGCACCACATCTGGGCTGTTCAAAAGCTGCCAACTAAAGCCACCTTTCTCCTGGTCACTGCCCAGGTAACAGCAGAGGTTGGCAAGGCCACTAAACCTATTCAAACTACAGTCATCAGATAGTTTGTCAGGCACCGTATGGATATACCAATTTATCTCCACCAGGCTGGAGACCCTTGCACCACACCACACTTTTTTAGGACAGACCTGCTCAGAGACATGCAATACCCATGAAGGAGCACAGCTGTCAGCTGGTTTTGACTTCAAAGGGGATCTGCAGTCTGCAAAGACTGCATGTGCCAACAGAAATTGTCCATGACTGATCTGCATTATCATTTTGCAGTGAGTTGGTAATACTATAAGAAGTGTTTAATAGCTCAGAAGCTAATCAGATAGAGGCTAAGCTAAACCATCATGATGCAAGAAACAAGTCCATCAGGATTCCGCTCTTTTGGTGATGCAGACAATGAAAATCAGCTCAGTTTCTAGCTTTGGAAAGTAGGAAGAAGATTTGCCCAATAAATCTTAACCTGGTGATATAAAAGCAAAGTCTCAAAATGGCCTGAGAAATGCAGCTTAGGAAATAGGAGCAATAAAGCACTTGCACGTGCAATCACTCTATGCTAAAATGCTTTCAGATTGGTATCTCATAATCTCCCCTTCCATCGTCCCTCTCTCTCGGTCCTGACAGTGACTCCCCTCTGGGTAAGCAATAATGCTTCATCTTCGTCTGCAGCCAGAGCCATTCCTGACTGACGACTATACATGATTTAGATAAGGCTCCATTACTTAACTTCTGGATGCTGGATAATCAGTTCAACTGCCTTGGCATTAATCATAATAATATTCAAAATTCATTAGGCTAGATTGTTTGGAAATCTATTTCTTGTTAATGTCAGATTCACTGAGGATAGGCCTAGTAGCACACAGACAGAAATTTAATACAGCACAAGGTATGGGAACTCCCTATAGAAGTAGTCACTTTCTTTACATGCAGCTGGACTATGATTTGGCAGCTCCTGCCTGGTTTGTCATTTGTGAACCTTGTTAAGTAGCAGCGAAACACTGTGAGCGTGCTGTCTGTTGGTTGATCAAGGGGCATCTATAGAAATATATAGCCAACTGTAGAGTTTTTGAAGGGGAAGGTTAGATGCTCAGATCTGCGCCCACAAATCTTAATAGTATCTTTTGAATCTAAAAACTGGGCAGGCAACCCATGTGCAATCATGGTATGGAGGTACAAAAATCAGCAGTCTTTTTAAAGTAGACATCTGTTCCTTGCTTTCCTGAAAACTTACACTACTTTAGATGAGAGGATGGGGCCTTATTGCTTTACCAAGATGAAAAACTTTCAGCAATAAAATAGCTGGATCGTTCCTTCTAGCCAGTTTCCTGTAGGCCAATTGAGGACGGTTCCCAATGGTGTGCTTCCTAATAGTTTATTTGGCCTGTTTAAGCCTTTTGGGTGATGGTGCTTTCTTTCAGGTACAAGTTCCCACCCTCTAATTGAACAGTGGTTTCTCAGCAGGGAAACATCACAGAAATATAGAACAACTTCAGAAGATGCATACGCTTTCTCTCCTAATGAAGGTAGTACAGGCACAGATGGCATCTCAGACAAACACATTGCAAGCCGTGTTAAAATAAAGAGCTCATCATCAGAGGCTGCAGTGTCACACCTACTAATGATGTGATTAAACTCATCAGTGCCGGTGGGAAAGCTGTGCCAGCTCTGACACTGCTGAATGGAGGGCTGTATTTCACGGCAGAGGCTAACCCGAACCCACCCACCCCCCGCCATGAGTTAAGACACTGTAGAGACACGTTAAATATATGATGCTAATGGCTAAACTTCCTGAGACCTAAAATAGGGGAGGTTGCCCTGGACATGCCCTTCCCATGCCTGAAGCATCCCTGTCAAAAGGTGGTGTGGCACCCAGAGGAGAGTCTGCAGAGCGTGACAACAGCCGAAGAGGGACAGGCACAGGAGGAGGGAGCGACAGCACCCATCTGAGCATGGCTGCGGTGGGGGAGCAGCAGCAGCACTGGGAAGCAGCAGAACTAAAACCAGCGATAGCCAAAATGGTGGCATGTGCAGCAGGTGAGGCTGGGGTTTGGCTGCAGGATTCTGCTAGAAAACAAGCTAAATTTGACAATTTGAAGGAATCGAGCACTGCATCCTCTTCTACT
Source organism: Cariama cristata (assembly GCF_000690535.1). NCBI lineage: Eukaryota > Metazoa > Chordata > Aves > Cariamiformes > Cariamidae > Cariama > Cariama cristata. The sequence continues at coordinate 86,985 of NW_009621535.1, read as the reverse complement.
CTGTTTTTCCACCTGAAGCTTTCTGTGCATTGAAGTTTCCTCCATTCTTTATCAAATTTTCTGGATGCCCTTGAGTAGGACAGAGTTGCTGAAGCCCCATGCATTTTAACCACCGTGTTAAAATTCTTCCTCCCTACTTTATTTAGCCAGCAGCATAAATAAATAAGCAAACCCACAAACACAGGAACCTGTGTCCCAGATGCCATTAGAGCCCTCAAGCACTAAGTGGCCATTGCAGATATCACTAGTTGCCTTCTGCTCCCCTTCCTGCAGCCAGCCAGACGCTCCACCCCAGTGAGCCCCACTGGGACCATTTCACAAACCCAGCACCCGGTAGGACAAATTTGACTGTTTTTGCCATAATATAGGACTGCTTCTAGATGGTCAGCTCTCCGAACAGGGTAAGTTTTCCTAGAGGAGTCTCTAGCCACCAGCTCTCCATTAGGGTTAGCCACAAGAGGAAGGACGGAAGGAGAAAGTGAGTCTAAAGAAACCGCTAATGTTCTGCAGTGTCTGATAGGATGAATGACCCCTGCAGACATATGCTGAGCAGACAGGACAGTCCTCAATTATGTCATTGCTGGAGCGTTTACTTCAAGGAGAAACGTGACTACAAATGCTGGGCTTAAAGCCTTGGCTGGTTTCAGTGCCTCTGGATAAGCCGCTCTAGTCCAAGAGCGTTAGGTATGTGTATGCAGCACGCACAGGCAATGACACGCATGTCTGCGTATGGAACAGCTCTACAACCCAAAGAGTAGAGCTGAAAAAAAAACCACATTAAATTTCATTCTGCCCTCTTTCCTTTGTGAGAGGAGGCCCTAAAGGATTTGCTAAGGTATTGATGGGTACCAATCCATATATCCCAGCGGGCAACCCACAGTGTCCCTCAGGAAATCACAAGCAAATCTTGCCTACATGATGGAAATTTCCTGCTTGCCACACTGATTTTCCCCAGCCTCATCCTCAATGCATTATCCCTGTGCTAACTTCTGTATACTTCTCTCAACGTTTTCTAACCTTCAAGCTCACAACTTTGTAAATATTTGCAATCAGGTAGCACATCTCCCCTCTCTGGTCATTCTTCAGCAAACTATTTACATACAGCTCTATCTATCCTCAGCAATCAATTGCTTCACACTGTCTTTGTTTCTGCTGCACCTCTCCAGAAGTTGTTGACCTTATGGATACTCTTTGTGGGGCTGAGTCAGGGACCTGTGGCTGTGTAATAAAAGAGTATTTAAAATAATTATTTATGTAGAGGCATACACTTTGCTCTTTGACTTGGATTCTTTACATGGATGGTTTCAGAAGAGCATTTGTTTCACTGGCACACTGAAAGCCACAAGCTTGCTGGGGAGCTGCCACCCCATAAGGGACTGTGCTTGGTTCGAAGAGGACAGGGTTTATAAAGACAAAATGCAACGTGGCCTGGGGCAGGCACAATCTCACTTTACAGTGATACTTGCTGTATATTGATCAGAACCGGCTCAATGTTTTATTAGCCACCCGAGATGCGAAGAGCTGCTACTGGAATTTGTGCTTGATAATCAAAGGCATTTGTCATTCTTTGAAATGCTCTGCGAGTAGGTGTTTGATTTGGGTGTGAAAAATGGAGGACAGCAATCTGGAGCAAGAGACAGGAAGGCAGCAGGCAGAGGTAGGGGGTCCTGCTGCCCACCCCTCGTCCTGACCCACGGGGCACCCCAGCTGTGGCGTCCCTCATGGCCCCATGGACACCATCCCACGGGGCAGGACCCAGCGGCCATGCTGCTCTGTGGCTCAGCAGAATCCTCCACTACTGGCAAAGCTCTCCCTAATGAAGTTTGAAGAGCAGCAGCTGTTGCTGCCGTTCAGTCCCCAGCTGCCTGGCCCACGTAGCTCCCTCAAAGCTCTCCTTTCTGTTTTGGCTTTCCAGCATTTCCTAGACAAACTGCTCTGTTTTTTTTTCTGCCCTCTCACTGACAAGTGTAGGTGGCTTTGCTGCCCTCTCATTGCACCTTCCCCAGCTTGAATTTTAAACTATTTAACAGCTTTAAATGCATCTAATGAGGTTTCAGTCTGCACTTTGATGCCATCCCTCTGTTTCTCTGACACTGGGACAAAGAGTGGTTTGGAAACCTATTGCAGACTTCCCTGCGTTGGAGGTCTAATTACATGGTAACTGGTGACCTTGTAAGTACAGGGTAATCTGCTGTCTAATACCAGGGTAAATTATCCCAATACTTCTGTCTTTTCCACTGCAGCCTTCTGCAGAGATGGAAATACAGCCACTTAAGCGGTAATTAATCTTTGAACCATTGGACACTTGCCCATGCCGGTGAGGAGTAACCAGCAGAAGGCCAATGGCTCTGCACGGGGCAAGGGACCAGCTCAGGAGCCACCACTCTGGGAGTGTCTGGTGTCACCTGGTCAAAGCAGGGGCTACTTCGTCACCCATCCTCTCTGGGTACCGGCTGCCTGGGGCAGTAGGTATGGACTGCTTCCTCAGAGCTGGATGCGGCTGTCTCCTTCCTATCCTGTGTTAGGCATTGCTTATTCGGAGGGACACATCCAGAGTCATCTGCAAGGAGTAAGGGGGCACCAGGGGCATGTGGATGCCCAAGAGGAACAGGCACTCGCCCTGTCTGCATTAGCAGGATGGGGGTAGAGGTTCAGAGTGGCTCATCCGTGATGGGGGTGAGCCGTCTGGAACGCTTCCTTACCCTCACTGAGAGGGAGGTGCGTGGGAACAGCACCAACGCTTCCCTCTGAAACCATCCAAACCAGCCAGGCACAGCCCCAGGCATTCACCCTGCAAAACTCCAGGAAAACCAGCCAAGAGGTCTGCTTTCTCCCTCCCTGCTGTGAGATGCACTTCATTGCCTCCCACGCTAACAGCCTGTTGCCCTCGGGCTGGGGTCTGCCTGTCTGACCCCTGGTACCTTTATGGCAACAAAATATATTTGCATACGTTTTAGACCTGCTGACATCGTTCCCTCTGGAGAGCTTCAGATTTTTATAGCAACCACGGTAATGATTTTCAGATTATAGACTAATAAAATATTTTAATTTGTTAGGAACATTAGGGTGGGCACTGTATGATTCTTATGACATTTAAATAGTGCTTAAAAAAAAAGGAGGGGGCTTTCTGAGTGCATTTATTTTCCAAACAGGAGCACTGAAATAGAAAGTCAAAATCCCACACGCTGGTACCAAGATCAGCTCTGACACCTCCCCTCTGTGTCTGTTTCACTTGAATACCTGCCAAGTTAAATAAGCAAATATGGGATTGCGGCATCCTAGTTGCAAACCTGGTTTTGGCAAGTGAGCCCTCCTCCTTAGTCACTCTGGTTATGCTGCACGGCAGTGACCCGATCCAAGCGTGTACAACTCCGTGTGCCATTGCCCGCTATGGGCTGGGTCACAACTAATGGATAACACAGAATTTTTGCACCTCAGCCTACACTCACCTATTTCTCCCCTCCTCTCATTCATTGTGCTCTCTGGTTAACTAACCAGACAAGACTGTAAAGCAAGCAAGTCATGGATCTAGAGCATCCCGTCGTTTCTATGGCATGCTGTGTGCCACAAGGCAGATTGCTGCACCAGTCCCTTTCCTCTGACTGGGTAGCAATTGCACAGTTTGGAGTGAATAAGACTGCACTGAATAAAGCAGGGGCATGTTGGAGGAGGAAAGTTGCCCTTGCAGCTCTATGGGTTGATATGGCCGATAGCTCTGTGCTTCATTTCCTAACCTGTAAATTGCAGCAATGCAACTCACTGACTTCTCAAAGATGCTGTGCAGGTAATGGCTTGTACAGTAAAGCGATAAAAGGCATGGAAAAGCCTGCCAAGAAAGGGAAAAATAGTCAAAAAATAGCTCAGAAAAATAGCTCAGCATTAGTTATACCTGGCAAAAGAGACAGAGGGTTACACAATTAATATCACGGAGAAGAATAGCAAAGAAGTTCCTTTGTTCTGTGAGTACTTTTGCCTTGTACCTCAACTGGATCATACAAGATTAACGGCAGATGATTATGTAAAGTCTGTACTACAAGGCAGAGGTAAGTGTGAGTTCGGGCTCCCCATTATCATTACCTGACCTTGCATGTTCCCTTTTGCAACCTCAGCATTTTTTTGTGGATAGGATTTCTGGGTGGTTATTTTAAGAAAACTGTGTTAAATTTCTTGCTTCTGTGCCAGGTACCTGCTGTTTAACAAGCGGGCCATGACTAAGCATAGACTGGAAATTAAAAGCATCTACAAGTTCAAGCAATGAGATTCTGGGACCGTCTTCCCTTAGGAACACATTTAATAGTGGTACTTGATTATGAAAAGGATAAATCTGATGTGATTGATGCAACAGGGGATTGGATATGATAATCCAGGGAATCCCTTCCAGCCCTCTCTACTCCTAATGAATTTATTTTTTAAGGGCAGGGGGGAATGCAGCACTCAACTGATGGTAAACAATGGTGAAGCGTGTAGGTACCTGCTGATGGTTAGTGGGGCTCTGTCCCCAGATTTAACCACTTCCCATCACCAAGAAAGTAGAGCAGGTCTCTCTCCTGGTTCTGCCCATCTTGAACATATCAAGCAGAGGTGGGCGCAAGCAGAGGTGGGCGCAAGGATCCTACCTGCTTCCCTCTTTGCATTTTCCAACTACCGAGGACTTCCAAAATTCACTGTCCTTGAACCAGCACCACAAATCTCTCAGCTCACAGGTTTCCTATGTATTCCTAAGGTACTTCACCTGTCTCCCAACACCGTAATGACTGTGTCCCTTGCAATCTTTTTTCCATATGAATCTCCTTAGTGAAGATGAGCAGATACCACTTTTTAACTATGGGAAACTGAGGCACAGAAGGACTAACTGAATTTCCTAAGGCAGCAGAGGACATCGGTAGCATGGGAGGGACCTGTAACCCAGTCCAAGGCTGGGATCTCACTGCTGGACTCTTCCTCTCCATGCACCTAACTGCGCTCTCCCTTTCACAACAGGAATAGCAGAACAGAAAGTATTTTTCAGCCCAGGCATTCACTGATCTGGGATTCCTGTCCTCTGTCAACCCAAGAGGGCTGAGCTTGGGGCTTCTGAGGGCACAGTGCAAGGTTGTTTCAGAAGGGATGCACAGGGAAAGCGCTTATGTTCCTTTTTCCCCTGAGTAGTTTTAATTCTTTAATTCCTACTTGCTAATAAGATAAAAGGCTGTGATTTCTGCAGGATCAAATGGTGCAGGATAAGCTAAGGGAGTTTATTAATTAGCATGCTTTCAGGGCTGGGAAAAAAATAATAAAAAGAAGCAACAGGGTTGTAGATGATAGCTATAAATATGACCCAAGCATTACCTGCCATGACATTTTAGCCAAGGGGAGGCTGTCATGTTAGTGCTGGGCATGGCACTCTGATAGTGAATAGAAATAAAAAATGAGAGGGCAAGGCTTTCTTTCTCCAAAATGTGACTATTCACAGACACGTGCTACACTTCTCCAGGGCCTGATCCTGCAAATAATACCAAGTACAGCACTTCTGTGTGTGAGTGCTCCTCTGGCTTCCCCAGGGATTGCTTGGAGCAATGAGTGCTAAGCTCAGTGGTAAGCGATTGCAGGATCAGATTCAGAGAGTGCCAAGCATTTTGGATGAAAAGAGCTATAAAGAAGTCACATATTATTATGTCACATTGCAAAGGTCAACCTCAGTATTTGTTCTGTCATAAGGACATGATTGAAAGGCAAAAAAATAGTGTCAGGGCACAGGGGAAAATAATTTTTTAAAAACTGCCTTCAGGGCTGAGGATACAAAATTACATCAGTGCTTAGAACTAAATTCCCATCCACACCCCACAATTCAATTTTGGCTCAGAAAGGCATAAACGCAACAAAATCACCTTTCGGTGGCATGTCTTCTTATCCGCTGACATATCCCCTGTAAAATCAGTGGTATCTAAACTTACACTCCCATGTGATTCTAGCAACAGTTCGGAAATGCCAGAGTCCTGCTCCATCATGGATCCCGGGAGGGCTTTGCGAGATCCACTCAGCTGCTTAACACCACGTAGGCATTCGTTTAATCCCCATTGCTTCTGTGGCAGAAGGAGTGGTGGTGAGACTGGGAGAAGGCTGGGCAGTGGGACAGCTAGTCCTTCATCAGCTGGCAAGGAGCATACACCTCCCCTAGCAATGTCACAGGGAGGTTTGGGTAATTGGACCCTAGTAATTTGTCCCAGTCATGACTACATTGCAAATATTTATGCCCATCTCTCTGGGCTTGCTAGCACAGGGGAGCTATTGAGAGGCAAGGTGTGGAAGCCATCACTTTCCTGCCTTAACTTATGAGGGGTAATAACTGCTCTGCACAGACAGTGTCTTTGGGTGGATTGGCTTGATCCGTTTCCAAAACAGACTTAAGCAAAGCCTTCCCAACTTTCTGGATCAACAGAGCACTTCCTTGTGTGCCAGCAGCAAAATCCCACAGGACGCTCAAGTTCAACATTTGCCCCTCTCACAGGCTTCTGCAGCATGCCTCCAGCAGCCTTGCAGCTTGCTGGTGGTGGCTTCTGCAATGCTGTGACAGCTGGGGACCCACCAGGCTAAGTATCCCTACACAGAGGCTCCAGCATGCAGTGAGCACAAGGGGATGGTGGCTCGCCTCTGTGGGAGGGAAGGCACAGTGAAGAGAGGTGTTACCAGCCCTCAGCTGGCTCGCAGGGCTCCCATCAGCCATCACCTTGGCAAACTCAAACTTCTTTGCACTGCCAGAGCATCAAACTCACACCAGTCCCTCGCTGCCGCTGCTCCGGGCAAGGGATGGGAGGAGCAGTGGGGCAGTGACGGTTGACATCCACTCAATTGCAGCTGCAAGTGCCCAACCAGTCAGACACCGAGGCTGTGTCTGTACTAGCAGACAGAAGGCGTCAGGGCTGGCATGTGATGGTCCAGCTGTTCAAATAGTCTGGTTTTACTCCATGTCAATTTGACAGCAACCAAACAGCTGTTGAGATGACAACACAAGTCAGGGACAGTCCCTGGTGAGCAGGGCAAATGCCACCCTGCTTTAGCTGCACGGAGACAAACCACGCTGCACTCGCTGCCATCAGAGCCAGAGGATGGCCCACGCTGTCCACTAGTGCAGACACAGCCTGAACATCCACAGAGGAAGATTGCACTGAGGACTTGTACATTCATCCCATATTATCTCACCATACAGACAAGCCCCAGAGAGCTGCTATAGTAGAAACGTGCAGTTCCCATCACACACGAGAGCCCCTTCGCTGCCAAACACACTAGACCCGACCTAGTCCCAAAGCCGCTCAACCCCATGTGTCATTTCATGCTCAAGCAGCACCAGTCCCCCGCTTCCAGCTGCCCCAGGGGTCGAGATCCACTCACTGTTGCAGCTGCCGGCGGTGCCAGTCTCTGTCGCTGCCACGCTGCGCTGAACTGGCCCTTCGGACGCGGCCCTTCCTGACAGTGAATGGGTGAAAACAAGAGAAGGAGACAAACAGAAGAGAAGGGAAGGGTGAGAGAGGGAGGGAGGGATGGGGGGGGGATGAAGCAAGGGGACAAGAAGGGAAAGGGTATGTCTTTAACTGAACCGTATGTCTTTCACTGGCTGCAACACCCCAACACTGCACAACCCTTGCTGCGAGGGCACGGGACAGGTGAGACCCTCTGGCCCTGATCACCACCACATTGCACCCCAGACCACCACCTGTGCCAGTGTGGAGAGAGAGGGAGCTGGGCAAGGGTCAAGGGGGGGCTCAGCCTCCTGAAACTTCTCATTGGACTGTGAAGTCACATCCCTTGTGGGACCCAAAGTCCCTCTCCAGACAGGAGAATTTTAGGAGGCTTGAGCGGTTCCTCTGTATCTGGTACACAAGTACCCTGCTCCTTGCCCATCAGCAGCACTCCTGGGCACAGTGCAGGGACTCATCTGCCTCTGCCAGCAGAACAAGACCCAGGCCTGAGGTCTTTACTCAAGCAAGCTCAGGTTAGCCAGAGTTAAGAGCATCATTGGCCAAATGTCCCAGTGAAACAGCTGGTACATCACCCTACGCTTCCCCAAAAGCCTTTGTCCCATCAGTAGTGTCGCAGGTTGGAGGAGGAAGAAAAAAAACCTCATCCCACAGCTTCCCATCACCCGCAAACCTGCCAGCGCTTCCAAAACTGAACCTTGGGAGGGGACAAGGGAAGCAAAATGATGGAGCACAAAATACAGCACTACTTTTTCCCATGTATCAGAGTAGGAAAGATTTGGGGAATGGGAGGGAGGAGAAGGGGGTAGGGTTCTCAGTGTGCAAATTAAGAGGGAATGACAAGCATAAGGTCTGCTGGCTTTCTAGTATGGTGTTTGTGTTCCCACTGGGCCAAAAAGGAGACAAAATCCCAAGATGAAAGGGCAGTTGGTGAGCACGGTGGTTGGGGAGGAGACTTTGGCTGTGCTGCTTAGGAGCTCAGGCTGACAGCTGCCTGGGGAATATCAAAAATACGGCCTCGGGGTGTGTCCAGCTAGTCCTTACCCTGGGCGCCTTCCCACCCTGCACCAGAGCTGAAAATTGAGCTGCTAAATGTAGCCGACAGCTCATTCTGCTTGGGGAATTGCCCTGCGAATGACTGACTTGCCTCCCTTCCCAAAAAGTTGAGGTAGGAAATGGGTGGGGGAAAGGCTTAGAAAATTGTTTCATGATGGTTGTTTAAATTGCCTCTGCATTACAATGTTACAGTTAGGGAAAAAGGAAAGAGAGATGTATTGCATCAAGCCACATCCTAAAGCCAGCTGTGGCAGAGGTATGGACATTGGAAAGAAGCAGAGCAAATGAAGTCATCCAGCAGTGGAAAAAAAACATCAATATAATAAAGTGCAGAACAAAGCAAATTCTACCTCAAACACAGAGCTGAAAGAGAAACATCTTCCTCTGTCAGATCTATTACCATGCATTTATTCCAATAACAAATAACTAACCGAAAGAGTAACCCAAACCTGATTTATTCCTCCATCTAAGTAAATATGAAGAGGCAGCTGAATCTGACTGTAAAAACCACTGATCTCATATGTTTTCCTTGTATGTATTGGAAAAAATAGGAGTGGAGTTTCTGCCTTGCTGCCAGGGGATGCTGGCAAAGCATTTGAGCTATAGATATTGTATCTTGTCACTAATGACTGCAGGGAACTAAAAGGGATTTGGATTTTTTTAATGCTTCACATTAATTGATAATTTGGTCCCAGAATCCACAGTGGAACACAGGATTTGCTATACTGGATCAGTCTAGTGGCCCATAAAATCTGGCGTCTTGCCTCAGTGATGCTCAGAAAAATCATCATCCAGTGTCTTTGCTTATAAGGTTGCTGACCATTTCTGTAAGGCCATACGATTGAAAGAGACGAAAGGTCTTTCTGGCCTGCACAGCAAGCCTCTTTGAAACCCTGAAATGCAGTTTTGGCCAGGCTGTATTACATCTGGTTTGTTTTTTTTTTATCAGTGCAAGGAAGAAACTCTGTAACTACAAACATTTTCAACGGACATGCTGCTGTTTTCCCTCTTGCTCACCACAGCCCAAATCGTGAGAAGGTGAACTCGTGTTTTCAGAGGGCAAATGAGAACATGACTGAGGCCAGAGGCAGGGACATGCCTTGTACTGAGCAGAACAATATTGATTAGGCAGTGTAAAGATTTCCCTCACTAATTCCTTTAGCAATCTTATCATGTGTTGTCTGCATAATTGGATGGGAAAGAGAGAGGAGGAATCACTTAAGCGTTCAAAGCTCAACACACACCGAGAAAATATTCTTATTTTGTGTGTGTGTATGTGCAATTTTGTGCATCGTCGCCTCTTGATTGTACATAGAACATGCTCTCTTTGACAGCCTAGCCCTAAACAGCCTGTTTATTAAAGACAGCTGCTTGCAAATAGGGGCTTTCTCCATCCAGCTGGCATGGAGAAGGAGCTCGCTGCGGCTGTGAGAGGCAGGACTATGAAACGGGGGATCAAGAGAGGAAAGCCTGCAGAAACTCTGACCATGGAGGAATCAGGAGGAAAAAAGAAAGGCAATGGTTTCTTTCCATGCAAACATCTTAATTACAGAGAGTGATGAAGATATTTGCATCTTAATTTTACTAGGGAGATCTTCAGTTTGTCTTGAAGCGACGCATAGTTTATCCATGCTCCCACTAAACTGGCTTATAACTTCTCTGCCTTCAGCTCTTTTTCTGATCATACTGAGGTTTGGGGATGCTCCCCACCTTTCCCGACCTTTCACTACCACTCACCTGGGTCCAGCATTTGACTGGTTACTCCCATTACTCTCTCCAGCTTCCAGGAAAGCAGAGATCAGCCTGGATAGCTTTCAAGGGCAGCCAAAGTCCAGTCAGCTGGAACCCTGACCTCAGTCAGAGATGCACAGGGCAGAGTATGGAAACAGAAGAGCCGACAGCCTATGTCCCACAATATCCTCCAGTCCTCAATAATCAGCGGCACAGAGATTTTCTGAAATAGATGTATTTTGTGCCTGATAGCCCCTGATAGATTACCTTGCTTTTACAACTCTGTTCAATCGCTTTTTCAACCCATCTCAGCTGTTGGCATCTTCCACATCCTGAGACAAAGAGTCCCATCACTTTTCTACCCACTGTAGCATCTCCGTTGGATCTGAACCTGACGTGTACATCACCAGGTATTTTAGGTCAGGAAATACTGAACAACAAACAGTTCCTCCCTATTTGGCTACAACCATGACCTCTGCAAATGGAAGGTCAGGTGTTAAAAAACACCAGGAACCTAAACTGAAAGGCTCTGAACTCCCAGCTCTCTGGAGCTCAGTCCAATGGTTGGGTGAAAGCAAAAGCCTCAATTCAAATGCCTGGGAATGGGCTGAGCTTTGATTGAAAGATGATAAGTTTGATTAACTGTCAGTAAGTGTGTGAGGATTTAGGGGAAACATAGAGGGGTTAAGAATGGAGGTCAGTGTTTGGGTGAATATTGAGACTATATTGAACAAAAAGTCTGAGCCAAATGACTTGCAATGCAGCAGCAACATATTCCAAGCAGGAGAAGAGGTCAGTATGGAAGTCAAGTACCATAGCAGGGAGTTTTTAATTCCCCAAAACAAACTGCTCTTTTGTGTCTGTGCTTCAAAGAAGATGTCGCCAGATTGTGAGAGCTCTTCACCTGCCACATCCCTCTCATTACTGGAATGAAATAAATGGCAACAGCATGAAAACAGCAACTCAAGCAGGAGAAAGACAGGTAGACATTGAGGAAAAGGGGAGGGGGGGAAACAGGGTGCGAGTGGAGGTCTTGGCAGGGTGGAAAATTAGGGCAATTACCATTTCTGAGAAAATGCCAGGAATACAACACAACCTAATTTCCCCAATTAATTCTTCTGCACTTGAGCTGCTTTGTGTGAAGGGCTCTTAATGTTTCAAACAGGAGGAAGGGGGGAAAAAACTCAGAGTGAGTCAACATTTGTTTTTCCCTCAGTGTAGAAATGGGGAAGTGTTGAGGAAAAATATCTGTCTAAAACACAAGATGATGCTGTTACATCTTCCTTTCAGGAGATAAGGAACTGTGCCGCAAATTCAATTTGCAGAGGTTTTTATAAGAGCCACAGAGATATCAAAGACCAGCACGTTCAATACCACACTGACTTTTCCTGCACGCAGAACACACCAGGACAGGCACAGAGACACTTAACCCACGCACCCACATTGAGCCGTTCCTTCACCTCCCATTTCCAGCCCTACTGCAAGTTAAGGGGAAATTGGTTCTTTTGCCTGCGAACCACCAGTCAGGGCAGTTGTGAGGCACCATGGTATGAGCCATCCACACCTCCTGTGGCATACAGGTGTTGTTTAGGGGGAGCAACGGCAATGAAAACAAGGAAAGAAATAACAAATCAGGGATTGGGGTGATGGGACACATAGGGTAAACAAGATGCTGAGAAGGGCATGTAATATTTTCAACAGCAGACACGGGCTCCTGCACGTAGCAAGACTATGGCTCTGCTTGGCTGGCCCATCTGTATCAGTACTAGGGGTCTGCAGGTCACATCTTCAGGTCACTATGAGACTTTTTTGCCCTTACTTACATAGGTGTGAGAAAGCAAGTCATGTTCTTCAGGATCCCACTCAGTACAGGAGAAAATTAAAGTAGTTTTCCTTTCTAAGTCCTTTCCTATAGTGGAACATATATTTACAGATATGAAACCTTCCCAATACCCAAGCAGAAAGGATGGAGAGAGAGCAGCACATTATATTTTTCACCTCAAAGAAGGGGTAGAAGAGACAAAAGGTGATGCTCAGCTGCTTAGCATTTGCACAGCACTTAGGTGCTGGAAATGGTGCTGATGTTGAAAGCTGAACGTGGCACACACATTGTACTATCTACACAAGGTCCCACACAACAGTCAGCATGGCCAGGGACTGAGCTTGCTTTCCCCAACCCATCAGTGTCAAAGCAGAGCCCAAGCATACGGTCTGGGTGCATGGAGCCTGGCTCGCTCTCTGTCCAAGCTGACTACTGCCAGTGTACACTGGGTCTACTGTAAAACCTGAGAATGGCAGCTTTTTTTTTACGTCAAAGTGAGTCAGTACTGTATCCCAGATGACAGAAATTCAGAGAGTGTTTTCCTCCCCTCTGCCTGTTGGCATTCCCCTTCGCAGGCAATGGTGCAGGGCCCTAGCACAGTCATTGCAGGGCTCCTTCCTGGTGCTAACAGGGCTGGGCAGCAGTTTCCCTCTGCTGGGATTGATCTCCCATGCTGTAAACATGCTGCAAACATGCTGCACGAGATGGACAGCAAAGCGACAAAGAGAGCATCAGGGGACATGAAAGCGGATGTTGTACAGCTGAAGGATACACACAAGCATTAAGGGGCCCTGGCAAAGATGCACAAAAAAAACTCATCGGAGAGTACAGCTAAACCTCTACAAAGAGTTCAAAGCTGGTGGGAATGGAGCACCATTCAATAATGGTGTGATCTTTTAGGGACCCTCTATCTAGGAGTGTGGGTCAGACTAAGTCTACTTTCAGTGTAAGGCTTGTCTATTAGTCTTATCTGCCATGCTGAATGAGCCTCCAAAGGAGCATGACCCAGGCAGCTGCTAAACCTCAGTGATCTATTACTTGCATGGAAACTTCACTGGAAAAATAACAGACTGTACCCAGGAGAAAGAAAACAATTTTGAATTCCAGAGGAAATCAGCTAAAGTAAGAGCTGGTCTAGATGGAAGATCATCATCAGAAAGCAACCTGACAATGAGTATTGAAAATTATCAAGAATATAGGGTTTTTACTGGCCATTTTAAAGAAAGGGAAGAAAGAAAGTGTTTACACAGTAAACTTTCATGCTTCAGAGGAGGAGGCATCTGCCAGAGGGATCCTAGACTTTTTAAAGAACACTGACCTAGGGCCAAAGTCGTAGCAGAAATGTTGTTTTGGTTCTGATGGTCTAAGGATGCGAGAGCCAAGGTTCATAGGAAGAGATATTAATCTTTTATTAAACCAACTGATACTACTGAAAAAAAAAAAAAAAGCTCAGAGAAGGCTTGTGTGTCTAAAATTCATTCTTTTTTCACCCTTCAACAATATCTTGTGTTCTGTTAAAAGATATTACTTCTTCCTGCAAACCGTGTCTTTCCCAAATCCAAACAATGCTCCAGAGTGGTGAGAACACAGAAACAGGGAGCATTTTTTGTTATTATGTTTAGCTCTGTGTTGCTGGAAATAGAACCGTATTCTCAGAGCCCTTTGCAAATCCTGTATGTGTCTTTTTTGACAAGCAGGTGTCCTCTGCACGATGAACTGTGATCAGGAGAACACTCAGGATAGACATCTGGTAAAGGATGGAGCTAAATCCCCAAGAGGTTTCAAGCCCAGTCCAGGATTTGGGGCTGGATGCGAGAAGGGTAGGACACAGATCTGGACAGAGGGATGTCTTAATGAGGTTTAATGCCTACATAAATCCTTCCTTTGCTCAAAATGTGTCTTCACTGCTGATGTCCCACCCATGTCAGGACATTACCTTGGAAGTTATTAAGGACTGTTGACTATGATTTAAGACTGTTCTCTTCTAAAGATGAAGAAACACTGCCCTTTCCCTGGGCAGCTGCCACATGATTTTGTTTTGGAATTGAATTATGCATTTGGCGGGACAAAAGGAAAATAGTCTGGATTTTACTGGAGCACCGGTGAGTTCGGAACCACAGAAGGGCTCTGGGAGCAACCAACCTCCAGACTGCTGGGTGAAAGAGCAGCTGGGAGTCCTAAGCACAGCCCTGGTGATGTCCCCAGTTCTGAACAACCCCCCCCACCCACCGTGATAGCCTCCTGCTCCCCGGGGGAGCACTGCACAGGCACCCTGTGCCTGACTTGCTGCAGTGTCCATGCCACACTCATCTCGGCTGAGGCACAGTGTCCCTGACCTGCAGTGTCCCATCACCTGCTGTCATGATCCTGAATCAGACCTAAAAAATCGCCTACTCACATGGGTTTTTTTAAAGAAAACAACAAGGAAAATGAAATCCGCCCAAATCTTTTCTCTCCAATATGGATATATTCCATTCTGCCTTCCCACAGAGACCCACACCAAAGATGGCACAGCACATTACACAACACATCACAGAAATGCTTCTTCAGCATCCCCGCCTTTACTCTTCACACAAAAGCTGGGCTACTTCTCCCCATCTCCCCAGTCCCTCCACTTCCCTCCGCTTTCTAATCAGATGCTGTTTCCCCTCTCCCCACCACCTACACCTTCACAACCATCTTCTCGCCATCCTGTCTTGTTGAAAGAAGGTTTAAAGGCAACAGCTGATGGGATCCCTCTGTGATGCACAAGGAAAAGGACGCATTTGTCTTCAGGCAGAGCATGGAGAGTCTTGTGAAGAGGGGAAACAAGCCTCTCTGCTGCTTTTGTTAAGCAAATGTTTGTTTTCTGTATCCAAAAGTGTAACAGGAAATTAAGCAGTTCACCTTTGTTAACGCACTTTTGCATCCCACAAATGCAGGAGCCAGATGGTGTTCTTTGTTTTAAAAGATTAAAAATGGGAAAGAAAGGAAATGGCTAGGAGCTAATCCTCAGCCTGGAACACACTCACGTATCCACATGGCCAGTTATCCATGCTCATGGGGCCTGGGCAGGAGCAAACATGGGGACCCAGCAGATTGAAGAGTCTGCTTGCAGAGAGCTCCAGATCTGTCACTTTGTGTCAGCTTTGAGGTGGAATCCTTCACGGCGTTCCCAGAAAATGACAAATTACAGTATTGTCCCGAGGTTGCAGCTTGGACACACCAAGAAATATTTTCTAGAAACTGCCTAAAGCAGAACTTTGTTCCAGGTCCTACTGGTGGGAACATCAGTCTGTCAACAGGAGAGAGCTGCTGTGCACAAACATTGAGAATCAGACTTGGGAATTTCACCAAGCGCATTGTAGATGTGATCAGGGACAGCACCAAAGAGTTTCAAAGTTCAGTTCTTCAGCCACATTTACACCTTCCATAGGTGAGACCCAGGAGCAGGTTGGTTCTCACACTTAACCTCATTTGTATCCATTCAAAAGCCCTCACTTGGGGTACCTTGGTATATTTTTCGATAGGTCTGTGCACTCAAAAGCATTGTCTCAGGAGCCTTGAAGGGCCAATTTTCATGCAAGGGATGTTAGGAATTAAAATTGCAAGAAAGAGCATAAATGCACAACTGTTGTGAAGCCATACAGTTTTTCTCACCTATGTTTGCAGGAGTAGGTGAATGCTTCTTCTTACCAGAGTTAAAAGTCTAATACAGTCAATTCACATAAGCCCCATGTGGCTTCATTAGTGTCATAAGCAGGTTTCCGTTCAAAGGGTTTACTACTCTGGTTTGTAGGGAACTTGGAAGTGCAGGTTGCCACATAGAAAACAAATAAATTTTGCAGTCCAGAGATAGCAAGGCTCACACCAGTTCTTGCAGAGAATTAACGCAGTGGTGCTGTGCAAAGGCAGAGGGAGAGGAGAGGACAGGTACGAGATAGTGGTGGATGGGGAAGGACAGAGACTGTCACAGGAGTGACACATGTGAGTGCACCAGAAGGGTGAATAATGAGATCGTCTTCATGTGCTCTCCTGGTAAACATGTCCCACAAGGTAGTGATGAGAGAAGGAGATTGAGAAATGAACCTATCTGGGTTCTTCTCATATGCTGGGAGGAGTGTGATTGGGCTGTGGCTGAAGAGGGGATGAAGGACACTTGGCCTCTGGACTTCTGCTCTTTGCTGAGGGAGTGTATGGTCTGGATGGTCTTCCCAGCTCTGCCACCAAATCCTGCTTTGGCCTTGGGCAAGTCACGTAAACACTCTGCCCCTCATGTCGCCAATGTAAATATGGGCAATCAGAACCTTATTTTGCTAGGACACTTCTTTGGACTGTAACAGAGAAAAGGTTTCCATGCATGCAGAGCATTGACTTACTGAACAAGAGTTTTAAAAGTACCAAACACCAGTGAAAACAGAGAAAGGAAAATCAACTAAGAACACAACGCCATGCTGGTCTAAAGCTCAGCTCTTGCTCTGGTAATCAGGTGCTAACTAGTGATTACTTTGGTCGTGCATGGCAATTTGTGTTAGTAGAGAAAAATCCACTAAAAAACCCTACGAGACTGCACAAGATAGCATGGAGCAATCCTCAGCAAAGCGTTTTGCACAGACAGGATGAGGTCTACAGGACACCACCACAGAGAAGACATAAAATCCCACAACAGTGAACTGACCTCTGGAGATCATCTCAATTCTCAGTCCTTGGGGGCCCTCCCAGCCTTCAGATGTCAACAGCAGCAAATTCTCCCATTGCATAGAGAGCTCGCTGTGCTGCAGGGACACAAGCTCGGCTGGGATTGTCTCAAGCAGTGTGACACTGACTGTGGTTGGTGTAGGTCTAATATGGCTGAAGGAAAGGAGGCAGGCAAGAACATGGGTAATTGCATGGGCTGCTTCTCATCCTCCCTTGGGCTTTTCTCTTTCCTACTTGCTCCTTCCTGAAGTTTCAGCAGTGATGGGACTGTAGCCACCTCCTCCCTCATCACTGCCCAGTAACTGCACCCAGACCTTTTCCCAACATGGGCTTTTGTATTGCACAGTGAAGATCGATTTCGTCACTGGTAATTAAACTCAGTGATAAGCCAATGTCCTGGGCTTTGAGAGGTGATATGTCTCAGCAGAAATCTGATCACATTTTTCCTCTTCCTCGACACAGTAACTCCACTTGGCAGCTGCTTATCACATAAGGAAAATCTTTTAAATCACTGAAGACCATAGGTCAACCCTTTCTCAGGTAGCTCATAGAAATAATCCTCAAAGCCAAATATCCACATTGTAACCAGAAAGAAACCAGCCTTAGTCCAAGCATCAGGCTAGAAACCACTGCTCCTTAGCCTAAAAAGCCCTTCCCTGCTGGTGGATGGCCTGGCGACAAATGCCTACTCCAGTGTGCTTCAAATGCTTTGCACATCACAGCTTCTCCTGTAGCTGAGGAAGGGTGAGAAACACGCTGTGCCCCCAGGGAGGCTCCCACCCCGGGCAGACAGGGCAGCGCAGACAGGTACGAAAGGAGTGTGCAAGACAAGGGGACAGTGGGAGCACAAATCACAGAAGAAAAGGCTTTTTTCCTGACTCATTGAGTCCATCCCCAGAGACGAGTGCAGGATTAGCCTCTGCACTAAACCCAGGCGTTTTTATCTAGTTGCTTCCTGAACTTCTTTAATGACAGGCCCTCAGCAACCTACCTCTGGCAAATTATTCCATTGTCTAAATAATGACCCTGCTGGAAAAAAGTGTTTTGAGGTCAAACCTAAATTGCCTATTATTTCCTCTTCCGTATTTTATGCACTTATCAGTCAGTCTTTCAGTGGCTTTTTCTCTAGGTCCCTGTATTAAGTTTCTTTAATCTAACACCAGAGGTCACAGCCTGAAGTCTTTGTCATCTCTTTAGATTACCTTTAATTTATCAATGTCTTCAAAAAAGAGGGAGAAAAAAATAGGGAGGAAGTAAGAATGGGATGACTTCAGAGCCATCCCAAAGCGTATGACTGTGTGCTGGGGTATCACAGAGAGCTCTGTGTGTAGGCATCTGCATGGATGTCTGAGCTACAAGCATGCCTGGGACTGAAAAGGAGTAAGGACGGTGGTTCAGGGATGCCAGATTGACATCTGTGCACATGTTTCAATGAGGACATAACCAAGCGAGTGAGCCCAAGAGCTCCAAAAACTGAATTACTGTAACATTTCCTAGTCTCCCTTTGCTCTGAGCATCAGACTGCCGCTGGAGCTGCCTTACCCTGTAGTAATCAGTGCTGTAGACATCTCTTGACATCCCAAAGTCTCCAATCTTCACCAGCAGGTTGGCTCCGACCAAGCAGTTCCTGGTGGCCAGGTCTCTATGGACAAAGTGCTGGGAGGCAAGGTACACCATTCCAGAGGCGATCTGGCTAGCGATGTGGAGCATCTGGGATAGCCCTAGCTCCCCTTTGGCTTGTCGAGGCTGCCCATCCACGAGGATCATAGCATCTGGGCCATGTGCCCTATAGGGAGGAAGAAGCAAAAAGCATAGAGTTGGGTCTCAAAAGTGACCAGGAGATAGGAATCCCACACGGTCGCTGTTCCTGCTGGAGTGGAGACTAGCCCCCAACTCTGCACTGTGAGGATGTACACACAGCTCCAGTGGTAAGAAAAAAGAAAAGCTTAAGAGAATAGGAGGTTGGGGAACATTTGGTGGGGGAGTGGGTGCCATGTGTCCTTATCCTATCTGTACTCTACTGCAAGCAACCTCTTATGGCCACAAATGGAGACAGACTGCCAGGACAGAGGGACCGATGGCTTGATGCAACATGGAAATCCTTCTCTATCAAGACCTGTGCAAAACCAATGAGCCTCCAGATATTTACATGTTTGCTCCAGTTAATTCTTACACCTTGGAAACCTTCACAGAGATATCATCCCCTTTTCTTCCACAGCCATCATATTCTTGCTACGTAGTCTCTTTATTAATCCCGAACAGCCTCCTCTATTTCCTCCAAACACCATATCACCAAACAACCGCCCCCTGATGGATATCAGTACAGCTAGAGATCACAGAAAAGGTTTCAGAGGAACACCAGCAGCTTCATCCCTGGAAAATATCTTTTATATCGTGAGCTATCCCAGAGGTAACACAGATACTGTGAACTGTGAAGGCACGAGTACAGGTGCAAAGGTTAGACCTGGATGTCAGCAGATGCAGAGAACATCCTGGGCATCAAAAGCAAATACCTTGCTGAACCAAGTGCATTGCAAATGCAGGACTTAAGGTCAGTCTCATTCCTGTTCTGTCCTCTTTTTAGTCCCCTTCCTTGCTGTGTACCAAGCCTGTCTTTGCCATGCTCCCTCTGTGATGTCGCTTCCCCTGGTAGAGCTCACCATGTGGTAGCCTGTGTGAAGGTGGAATAACAAAAGCCCTCATGTTTAGGGAAAGGCAAGAGATTTTGCTGTGACCTTCCTCCTTGTGACTAAGATACAGTACAGCATTTCCTCTGAGGCTTTCATACTGTTCTCTTTGAAATGGTTCTTGGCATGTCACCCCTGTCATCAGCAGTAACCCCACACAGAGACAGCAAATTGAAATTGCACATACAGAGCTTTCCCTCCTTCTTGACAGGGGATTGAACAACCCACAACAAGATCCAAATTGTTTCCCTCCTTTGTCTCTGTTCCCAAATTGATCTGCTGAGCTTGAGGGTACACCAAAGGGATTAGCATCCAGGTGTTTGGGGTTCAACCAATAGTTTTTCAAATGCCCCTCTCTTTAGCTGCCTCCTGCTGCCCTGCCACTGGGAACATGGCTCTGAATGTCCCCTCCTGGTAGAAAGGACAGCTGGAAGAGGAGAGGAACTTCAGAAATGGATGCTGAGGAGCCAAGAGTGGTTTTTGGGAGCCATGAGTGAGTGATGCTGCAGTGAATGTGGAATGAGCTGGCTGGGAGCAGCACTGCGGGCAGTAGGGCTGGGGCTGCTGGAGGCATCTTGGAGGCTGGTGGGCATGGTGGGAGCAGTAGCCCATTGGAAGAGCTGCTGAGGGCAAGGAAGACCCACAGAAGAGTCTATGCAGAAACGACTGCTTGATGTCTTATTTAAACAGCCCACAGTTGGGTTTACCCCAGGAAATTACCTGGTGGTGACAACAGATGTCAACAGCAGGTGAAGCTGAGCCAGGGCTAAGCAGGTTAGCTAAAACCAGCAAAGCAGGACAAACAATAGCTTCTAAAGCTGTGCTGGACAGTTTGTACCAGTCATGCCTTGCAGTTACACCATATTTAGCTGCAGTTGATACCTGTTGTCATCAAAGGTGAACATTCCTAGGTGAGAAGTGAAGGATATATTACTATCTCATTACTGCCACCTTTTTCAAATACAATAATGGCCCCCAAAGTAATGTCTTGTGTCTAAAGGAAACAGGTAATGTTTAAAAAATGGTCAGCCAACACCTTTATTCTGCTGGCTCTTTGTACATCCTACTGTATAGGACACATCTCGGTATGTCCTATACAATATATACACTTCCCTCTCCCCCTTTCTCCATCCCACATGGTTACAGTCCAGAAGGAAGAAGTATCAACACATTTATGAGATTAACAGGAAGGATATTAATACATTCAGTTGTTTCAAGAAGCCTACAGGGAATATGAGAAGGGTCTGCCCATCTTTTCCTGGGAAAAGGGGTTTAATTCAGCTTTACAGAGAGGCCATAAAATTGGGTGGACCCCCTGTTAAAGAACTCTTGGGTTTTTTTTCCATTATGGAGCGATGGAGGTTTTTGTCAGCGTGGGGAAGAAAATCACCCCTCTGGCTTCCTCTGCTGAAATTCTTCTTTCTATCCCAAGACAGTCCTGACTGTGGGGCTGCTTCACTGGAAGTGCTGACACAAAAACCTCAGAACTTTGCAACTTTTCTAACAAAATCTATTGCCTGTCTGAGTTAACAGCAAATGGCAACAACTTACCATCGACTGCAAAGAGGGTCTGTAACGGCAATGTGCAAATATCCCTACTTCAAATTTGCTGCTGTCACAGGCAGAAAACAAAAGCTAGAAAACCAGTGACAGAAGGAAAGGGAGGAAGCGATGTAGATATTCGGTGAGCAGAGAGGGAAGGAGGTTGCTGCAGACCCCCGAGCAGCGAGTCTGTGTGCCGGGGACCACCGAGCCTTGCCAGGCACACAACCTCTGGGCAGTCTCCAGCCCCCGTGTACACCAGCCCTAAGGATGCCATGCTCCCTGGAGAGCAATGCCTCTATTTCTCCACGGCAGGATCTTTTCACTATCCCTTTTCTGTTAGCCAGGACACCATGATTGCAGTTTCCCCTGGCGTGGAGAGCAGAGTAAGTTGTTGCACCACCAGCAATGGTCTTACACGCGGGGGCCCTGGGAGGTTTTAGAGCCATCCCAATGCATGCCACCTCTCACCCAGCTGGTAGGTGTCGATCCTAGTTCTCCCCTTGCCACACCAGTTAATTTTACAGACCACCAAAATTCTCTCTCTTCTCTGGGAAGTACACAGAAGTCTAAATACACTTAGGGGAATTTATTTATTGTACTTTTCTCTAGGAGACTGGGTCTAAAGTGAGCCTCTTCCATTTTACCGCTTTTCCAATTTCTGCAGTTAAACTGGGAAAAGTCCATCTGAGTGTCTCTTACGGACTCCCAGTGTCCCTGGCCTCTAGTGCCTGGGAGCAACTGTCTCTCGCTATGGGCTGGGTGAATCATGCCACAATAAAAACTGCTGCTTGCTGGGGGATGCCAGGCACTCCTGCAACACCAGCCCTCTCTGACCCCCTTGCAGCCCCCCATCCTCCAGAGTTTCCCACCAGCAGATAGCTGACCTGACAAACAAAGCCCAAGACTTGCCTCCTTAGGCATTTTGAGTTCCTGTTTGTCGGGTATAAGCTCCCTTGTCCCAAAAGCCAGCTTCTTTTGGGACACAAAAGGATTTCACTGCCTATCACACACCAACATGCAGAGAAGGGAGCTTGTAGCTGCTTGCTTCACAGCTGCATGAGGAGAAGCTGGCAGCTGAATGCAACTGGAAGATGAGAGGCTGCAATCCAAGGGACCACACATCTGGAAAGTTTCTTTTCCTTCATAAAGGCCAAAGACAATACAACAACAATTTCTTCTCCAGTGACACTGGGACAAGCCTTGGCCTCCCAGGGCATAAGTTTCTCAGACGTGTCCCAAGGCAGGGTTGGGACATGGGGATGAGGGGTTCCATGGCTCCAGCATGATATCAGCCTTAGGAGCACACTGTTGTGTGAACCAATTCCACAAGGTATTGGAAGTGGGCATGAGACATCCCTCTGAGACAGTGAGAGTGCCTGTTTTGGACTATACTGTTTGGGAGGCCAACTAGAGCAGTGAAGGAGGCTACGCCTCAGCTGTAATGTCTAAGAAGACTAAGGTTGCTGGTTCTGCCAGGAAAAAAGATGGGTCAATTTTCTGGTTTTTCTTGTGAAGCACTTCAAGAATGCAGTCTCTCATGCTCTTTTTTAGAATGCCTTCCTTCAGTCACAAGGCTGAGGCACTGTCCTTAACACTGCATCTCTGATCTCCGCTAAAACACCATTTCAGACCAATGCACGGTTTCATGCCAGTTGGCAGCACCCAATCCACTGCTGCTGGGAGGTTGCCGAGCCCCTGCAAGACAGGGTACCACAAGAGAGGGTCCTAGGGTAACCACGGCTGCTCCCCCTTGAAGATGGGTCTGAGAAGTTCTGCAAAGGTAGTGTAGCATCAGCCTTCACTCATCCTACCTTGCCAAGGATGTCATCTATCCAGAGCCTGAGAGAGGAACTGAGCTATAAAATCATATTCAATCTACCCACAACTATGCCAAAATGAAGAGGGAAACCAACGCAGGGATGTTCCCAGTTCAGCCACTGACCCGTGAACGCCCCAAGGGAGCTGCAGACAGGTTGGCACTGCTTGGCAGAGGAAAGAAGAAACCTCTGGGTTCCTTTCCCATAGCTCTTCTGGTGTAGGTGATTGCTTAGAAATGAAAACCTCAGGGAAGGACCTATGTTTCGTGGTCAGAAACTGACTGTAATGGTGGAAAAATAATCGCTGAGTGTATCCCAACCCCACATCTAGACCTGCTGTGCTCAAGCTTCTTGTTCCTGCCGCAATCACGTTCACACTTAGCAGTCAAAACAGGAAAATATCAAGGGTCCAATTTTCTAAACACTGAGAAATAAAACTACTAATTATTTCAAGAGGTAAGTACCACTCCACTTGCACGCAGGTTTCAGAGTGTAATTTCTGTATCGTGGGAGAACAGCACCACAAACATCCTCCCACAGTTGCTTCCCTGCCCCTCATCGCTGGCGGATTCAGGGCACACAAATGATCTGCCTTGTGCTGATGAAATGGCTGAATGATGATGGGGGCGGGGGGGCTTCAGTAATTTGCGTCTCTCTAGAGGCAGGGAAGGCAATTACGGCACTTCGTCAGGCCTTGCCTAGCTTCTGGAGTAGCATGGTGCCACAGGTTAGGATATTAGGATGTCTCAGTCAGGATCTCTGTCTGATGATGTTTAGGGAACAAGTACCAGGGATGAACTCCACAGGCAACACCTGAGGCTCCTCCAACATTTCTCAGGTCTTTTCTGAATATAGGAATGAGAACTAGAGATCAGTAAATGCTCAGGATACCAATCAGACCAAGGACTCCAGCAAGTTTCTCCAAGGAATATTTTGGTTCTTGTGCTATTGAACCAGGAGCTATGTGACATGGGGAGTGATGGCTAGTGGCCTTCCTGTTTCAGCAGGGCATGGCTTTGCTGGGTTTATGGGACTTGGAGCTGCTGACAGCCATGGCTTCATGTCCTTTTACCACCACAGGGCAGAGAGGGATTGCAGCCATGCTTCCTGCGGCTTCAAACTTGCTGGGGTGGGAGAAGGAAAGTCTGGTTACTGTAGCTCACAAGGACTATCCCTGGGACTACCTATGAGGAAATGTTGGGGTAGGGCTAATAAAGCACCAGATCTGGTGAGGACCATCATCTCCTCCAAGCTGCCCTTGGAACAACCAGCTCTCATTACAGAGCCCACCAGCATCCACGCAGTAAAGGTGTCACTGGTGCACCACAGATCTATAACAACCTACACTGAGGTTGCAGCACGGTTGCACAGCATCTCCCATGCCCTCCTTCACACATACCTCAGGAACTTGTTCAGGTCACCATGCTTCATGTACTCGAAGACCATGATGAGTGGGTCACCGTCACCACAGACGCCGTAAAACTTGACGATGTGCTCATGCTGCAGGTTGGTGAGCAGCTCTGCCTCCCTCTGGAAATCCTTGCGGGCTGCCAAGGTGGGGTCTTTCAGCGCCTGAAAGAAGGGGTACAGATATGCACAGGGTGGGCTTAGGTGGGAGCAAAGCCAGAACAAACAGGTCACAGCATTGCAGAGGAGCTGATGAGGAAGGCAGAGGAACTGCTGCTGCCAGCCCAGTGGCACTGGGAGGGCTGGTGGTAGATGCTGGTGGCAATACCTCAAAATTTCGTTCATGTAGTTACTGGCCCAACAGGTTCCCCAACTAATTTCCCAGGCAGCAGCAAATATGCCTCAGAGGGTAATAGCTTCCAATTATTCCCAGCTTGGGCAGGATTTGTACTGGTGACCTAGGGGTGAATGGCTTCATATCTCATTATTATTAAATTCCTGAGCCAGCCAGTCCTTGCTATCTGTCTTTTATTTTGAAATAGCTGACTACACTGCCTTTATTCAGAAGATGGATTTCTCTGGCTGTGCAGTTATTGTGCGGATTTTTCAAACTGCCTCTGAAGAAGGACACTGTCAAGTCTTTTCTCATAATTTTTAGAATCATGTTTTTATTCCCTGCTGTTTATAACAGCTCCCCTGGCAGACTGATGCTGAAAGTGGTATCCTTATTGAGAATATCTCATCTTCCACATTGCCATGGCAGGGTAGCTTGCAGGCTCCGGGCTGTGTGGACCAGGCCAACTTCTCAGGGTTGCTACGAAGATGTTGCTGTGGGTACAGCCAGCGATCAGAGAGGGTTCCCCAGGGTTGGAGTCTGGCTTGTCCACACATTATTGCGCAGTTGCATTGGAAAGCTAGTTTGAAAGCAGTGTGTTGTCATCCCAGGGTATCAATGGAGGGCACTTAGTAAAAAAAGTTGAAGTCCAGGACATTTGGCAAGATGGGATGGCCACGAGAATCAGCACAGTCTTTGCAAACTTTTAAGGAAATGAAGAGGCGATTCTGGTTTTGAGTTGCTGGGTCTCAGTTACATTCTCCCCATCCTCCACATGCCAGGACTGTTTAGTACCAGTTCTGGCTTTAACTGTGCAGCCTAAGAGGAGTCAAAAAGCATCCAAGGCAACTTGTTCCAGTTATTCCCAGATTCAATCTGGTGTGCACCGGTTCCCCCTCAGTGGCGGGCAACACTAGGTAGCTCTCCCTTACCTACACACAAATATACCTGCTCCCTTTTCCCCATTCCTCGAATCTCCCCATGTGGACAGAAGAGGTGACATCAGCAGGCACAGGCTCCAATTTATGTGCAAAAAGGGATGTTAAGCATCAGAAAACTATGCATAGAGGAAGGGGCTGAGCACACTGCTAACGCATCTCCGGTTGGTCCGTGGCACTGCTGGATGCAATGCCCTGCACAGCGAAGTAGGGAGTCCTCCAGAGTAGGTGCTTTTCCCCTTGGAGTAGATCTGTTGCGAGGTTTTTACCCAAGCCTTAGGACACTGCCTCATCTCCTTCTTCTGCCCACAAACTGCTAGTCATGTGGCATAATTTTATTTTAATTCTATGTCCTCTGGGATAGCTTGACTAGAGATATTTAGATGGATGTTAGTTACATGATGCAGATGGCAAAGCATCCATCCTTATCTCAGACACCCAATTACTTTTAGTCATTTAATATCTTCATAATGTTGATGCTACCCTATTTTTCCCCAGGAAAACAGTCTCCTCCCCCATCACTCTTTTCTCCCCCTTTTTCCTGTGGTTGCATGTAATATTTCAGGCTGCAGTGAGTTTAGGTTTTCTTTCCTTCACACACAATCATTCCTACAAGGTGTTAGGACTGTAAGTTTGTAAATATCACATACCAAAAAAAAAAAAAAAAAAATTTAAAAAAACACATATTTAAAAAGTTAAAA
>NW_009621535.1:50064-60768 GCF_000690535.1 Cariama cristata | reverse complement strand
ACAGTGAAAGAGGACCAGGACCAGAGGAAGAGAAGGGGTGTCTCAGCAAAATCATTGAAGTGCCTCTCCTAGGAAGGTTTGGGGTGTGTTGTATTTGTGCCTCCATCACACAGTTCCTATATGACATCTGCCAAGTCACTCAGCATCTGCAGGTTGCAGCCGTTGTCACGAAGTGTCAATTGTTCCAATATTACCTGGGAAATCCCCTCTCACGCAGCATCAGAGCCAGGTCTGCATAAGCGCCACATGTTTATTGCTGCCACAGGGCTCAATGGGAATCTGGTACCTGCTGTCCGCAGGGCTGGAAAGGCAAGTCAGTAACCCCATCCTCCACCTAAGTGGATCCTTTCAGCTCAGTTTCCCTGCTTCTCCATCTGCCCTCTGCAAAATGGGGATGATACAACCCCAGCACCTCGTTGGGAGGCTGTGAAAACAAGCGCACTCACACCTAAGGACCTCTCAGACACAGGAGTGATCATCACAATGGAGCAGCCCATAGAGGAATGAAAAATAATGTGTTCAGAGGACATGCCCTGAATACCAGCCTCTCCAGCATTTCTAGTACTTGACTTTGTAACCTCAACACTCTTTGGTGAATACAGCTTTTGTGCATTTCTTAGAATGTTTTTAGAAGCAAGCTGAATAAAACAGGAAGCTTGTCCATGCCATCACATCAAAACTCAGCTTATCTGTAGGGCTGCAACCTTTAGATCCACTGAAAATCTGAGTCCATTTAACCAAGTGAGTAACACAGCCACTTTCTTTGGCCCTGGGCAGAGGCAGACCCCAGGCTGTCATCTCAGCTGCCCTAACCAGCGTGTCCTGCTGCTGCTGCAGTGACCGGCGAGGGAGTTCTCAGCCTCCATCAGCAGCACGAGATCTTCAGGAAACGCAGCCAAATCTCAACTTAATATGTAAAGCTTTTTTTTCTTTCCTCTCCCTTTTTTTTTCTTCCCCTAAGACTTATAATGTGGCCCAAATTAGAGGGAATTTTTCCTTACACCCCCCCAACCACCCCAGAGCTGGCAAGAAGCCAGATTTCAAGGCCCTGCTCCCAAGCTGGATCTGTGTGATCTTGCAGGATGAAAGGCACTCTGGAGATGTAAGCTCATAGTAGCAATTAACAGAAACAAGTTTGGATGCTGTTTCTGCCTACATACAAATGAAACTCAGAAGAGACTTGGGAGACAGGATCACATAAGGGATGGCTGACACTGATGGGCAGGTACCAGCCATATAATCAGGCAATTAATCATATGAGTAGCTGTGTTACCTCGGCTTTAAGCAGTCTCAGAGGTGAAAGGTGCAATCTTGCAGTTCACAGCTGGAGCATAAGGGGACAAATGAGCTAAATAAAAGGCTTGAACTGCCAATGACTAAAACAACTCTCAAGTAACTGGATGCCTCCAGAATCCTGGAGAGAGTGCTGGAGCCTTTCTCCTTTTAGAGCATTGGTTCAAATGCAGATCTTCTTCCAAGGAGTTAGGAGGCATCAATTAACTCTCAGGGATTAGACTATGTGTGTCTGCCAACTGATGCCACTTGAAAGGAGAGCACATGTCTGCACTGAGTGGTCTTCTGTGTCCAGAGCCACACTCATGGGGCACAGCTCACATGAGGACCCTCACAAGGATGCAAACAGCACAGCACAAGCCAAGCTGAACTTGTGTTGGCTCAAAAAATCACCAAAACAGGAGCAATCTGTGGCTAGGCAAGCAGGAGTTTAGTGGAGCCGAGCAGAGTTGCTTTGCCCATCTTGCAGCAAATTGATCCCAGCAAATTGGTTAGTCGTGCTTAGCTTTTAAGTGCTCGTTTTTGCTGAGGCCTTTTTTTGTTTCAGCTTCTGCATGTTCCACAAAGAGATAAAATCTGGAAGGAGAAGGGCCCACCTCACAGAGGGAAGACGGACTCCACACTGCGCTGCTGCAGCTGCACGGGAGCTTAGAGCTTCCAGACCAGCTCCTCCTCCCTGTCTGTCTCCTGGCCGGGTCGGCAGGAAGAGAGGCTTTGGCATTGGTGAGAATAGACAACCTTGAAGCGAAACACTGAAACTTGGTGTGACTAAGTGGATTTACCACAATCTCCGGCATCAGATAAATCTCCGCCCCTGGCCCCCAGCCCTCCCCTGCTTCCCTTTCCCACGCAGGCTCATCCAGCCTCGCTTTGCCGGCCAGCCCCTGCCCTACTCTCTGCCATTCGCCCTTGGGATTTACCTTCACTGCCACCAGCATTTTGTCGTTGGTGGGGCTGAGGTTGTAACACTCGGCCAAGAACACCTTCCCAAAGGCACCTTCTCCCAGCTCCCTCTTCAAAACGATGTCTCTCCTCTTAATATGCTGGACATCTGTTGGAGGGAGGGGAGGAAGAGGGAGAGGGTTGAGGGAAGAATGAATCAGGGTTAATTCAGGGAATGGAAAACAGCTAATTCAATTTTCTAGCAAGCTGCAAAGGATCTGAAATTGCTTTGCAAAAATATCTATAGGGATCTTTTTACCCACCCACGGAACACAGCCATCTCTGGGACGGAGCTAGTCTCATGCAAAACATCTGTGAGGAAAGTACTTGAGGTTTATCATGTTCTCCCTACAAGCTTGCGGCAAGCTTTTCCTCAGGGAGAGGAACCTTTGGGGCAAAATCTGCTACAAAGACCTGAATCTCTTTGGAATGATCCTGGAAATAACTCATCTCCTGTGAGGCATAGCAAAGGTCACATACTTCCGATGCCAGTCCAGGCAAGATTAGAAGGTCCTGTTGAGTTTTGTGTTTCAGTTGGGATCAATTCAAACCCAAACTCAGGCAGATTTTTGAGGCTCAACCTTGGCAACTCAAAGCATTCCCAAGGAGAGGAGGATCACTGACCCCCATGTACCTTAGGGCACGAGCAGGAGGTGGTTGTAAGTGCCGAGCACTGCTCCACAGCAAGACCCAGACCCTGCAGCCATCTCCTATGCGACTGTTCCCTCAGAAACAAGGTCAAGCCAGGATAAAGTCACCGGCACAACAGACAAACTGAACCCATTAGTTTCAATGATCCTTTCAACTGACATTTAGGACGGCGAGGACTGAGAGAGAATAGCAACCGAGGTTTCAGGAAGAATCAAAAGAGCAATAGCTATTAATTTAACAAAGCTACAGAAGCCTACAGAGATTGGTCTGCTCAGCTTACAGCATCATTCATAAGGGCTAGATCTACTCAGGTACCTACAAGGGCAGATAAGCAACTACCAGGATATCCACAAATGCTGCATCATGATTAAATGCCACCAGTTGCTGAGAGAGCTTGGGAGTCTCCATACTCTCTTTTGGGGATAACACTAGGGCTCAGCTACTCGCTCCCAAACCTCTAAGCACCTTTCTGGCATCACAGCACCCACAGCTCATCTGGCAATACAAAGAGGCTTTTTTAATGCCTGTAATGAACTGTGGAAGCAGCTAGAGATGCACAGCTACTATAGCATTTTCTGGAGGCACAGTACCCAAACCTTCATCTCTCTAAACTGCCCTTCACTGGAGCTTACTGCCTCCCTTCAGAACTGTGGTAGCACAGACCACCCCCAGCTTCAGCCTGATGGTCATGGCAGGGCAGTGAGAGCTACACATTCTTCTCCAGTGCTTGGTGAGCAAAAGCTGATGCATTAGAGGTCTCCTCAAGTAGAGGCATTAGATGGGACAGTTCCCTCTTTCCACTCCTACCCTGGGGCGTTCCTAACTTGGCCCTGCATCTGTTGGCTCACAAATTGGACTGCTTTTGAGTCTTTTCCATCTCTTCCATGTGCCACAGGAACTGTACAGGTATGCACCCCTTAGCTCAGACGCATTTTCCTTGGGGCACTGCAGATGCAGGAGGTGGAGGTGACTAACATCAGGTTTCAAACTGGCTGCAGAGAAGCATCACTAACAGTGATTGCAATCTTCCACCAGCTCCTGCTACCCAAGCACCCAAGTAGGCACCTGTATCAACCCAAGGGAGCATGTGTCCCACAACAACATAGCTACCACTTAAAGCATCAAAAGGTGAAGACTAACATCCTAATGACTTTCATATAATTAAGTTTTTTAACTAGTAGGTCACAGGGGGGGTTAAGAAGCTGTTATCTCTGGCTCTTTTGGTTGTTTGGGAAGATGGATGCTGTAAGATTGCATAAGCAGTGGTCTTTGTAATGAACAATGCCTCTATAGAGAACTCCTGTGGACCTTTTAATTAATTGTTCAATAGGCTGAAAACTGTTAGTTACTAATATTAATAATATTAGTAACACTAAGGCACAGGATGGTAGGCACATCCAAAATGATTTTGCTTTTAAATCTGCAGTGACAGTCAGGGAGAACAAATCACATGTGGACTTTGCCTTCTCAACCTGGTTTAGTTGAGTGTTTAAGGAGTACCTTGAGAAATCTGAAATATTATGTGTTGAAATGTTAAGTGATGCACTTGAGTGAGGAAAGTCCTAATCTAAGAAAAGTTCAAATGGCACCAGTTTACTTAATAGAGGAAAAGGGTTTTTTCCTCTTTCTCTTTGCAAAAATTTCTATAGCTCTCATCACTACAGTACCTAAGATTTACTGTATTGACAAACCATGTATTTGCATTCTTGATCTCCTGAATAGCAGCAGTCAAGAAAGCTGCAGGGAAATGATTTTGTATTACAAGGAGCCCAAGGACACTTTGAAAAAGTCAGAATCCCAAAGGAAATGTAGCAATGGTAATCCGATTGCCCCATTTGGTGCAAGATAAAGTTAAAAAGGAAACTCTCTCAAAATAACCAGCAATACCATTTGAGATTATTTACACTTCTGATGATTAAGTGGTAACACCATGAGAACTCAATCAAACCTCTCTTTCTGAACTCCCCAGGGTCTTGCCCAAAATTTTCAGCTACCAATTTTTCCTCCCAACAACATCATAATAAATGATCAGATGTTTCTGAGAGCTAGCATGCAGGCTGCATAATTATATCTACATTATTAAAATAATATCCCATCTGTCTTCAAGACCAGATTTTGCAGCAAGTTGTTAGGGTCACCTGAGAAGCTTCAGGGAAAATTTATATGAAGAATTAGAGGAGATACTGTGGCAGAATTGAACTGAGGGAGGAACAATCCTTTTGAGGTAGTGGACTCATGTAGCACTGCTGGATTTAAAGTAAACTTGGACAGTTACAAAAAAAAGGTTCATGAAGTTAAGCAGTTTGACAGCAACTGGACAATCTTAATGTAGAGTCAGAAAAGTACTTTTGCTGATCACAATTTCTCTCAACCTTGAATGGCCATAAATTATGCTTCATGGTATTTTAGGTGGAATAGTAAGTGAGTTATAACAAATTGCTTTTCCACATGCTATAGGCCTAAAATACTGAAGTTTACATCAAATTCTTCTATTCACAGTGAGATCAGCACTATGATTAATTCTACATTACTATTAAATATGGGCTTTAAACATAAAGCAATGACAAACCACCCTGGCACCATGCGAATGGCTGTGTTATTGTGCTAACCTTGCATCTCTTTGCTCATCTGTCCTGGCTGTAACTCATAAGGAAGGCCGAGTAGCCATGAAGGATGCTGTGCTGCAAGGGCACCTGGGAGGTTCATCTGCATAAATCTGTTTACCTCCTCCTGGAGAAAGCCGAGCCCTGTCTGATAAACAGCTGGTGTTTATTTGTTTTAGGCAGGCAGTGGTGTGCTAATCTGTCTCAGCTGTGTTGCAGTCAGCCCTGCCAACAAGGTGTATACAAACTGTCTTCCCATAAGTACCACTCTTTCTTTTTTCCTCCCTCCCTGTACCGTTAACTTATAAAAACAAGCCAACAAGACAATTCAAAAGAAGAACCTATGCAGGAGCCACAGCAAGACCTGACAGGAAAATAACCAGACTTGACAGCACGATGGGAACTCATTCAAAGCTGTGCTGTATCTACAGGAAGGATGTAAGCGCACAACACTGAAGTAATTCCCGTTTTAAATCAAACATCTTGCAGTCCTTGTTTGGGGATTACTATGTTGCTGCATGACACAGAAGGAAAGTGGGGCAGATCCCTCACCTTCCTTCTTGTCCATCAAGATTTAATGCACGGAGAACATGTTTCAAGCTCTTGCCTTCGCTGTTGTTTTGAATAACACATGAACCACATCAGAAAACACCCAACCTGCAGCTGGTTGGAAATGCCGCATGACTTCAGTTCAATGATGGTAGCACTTGGGTAAGCTAGAGCATTAACAAGAGGGTAGGTCTGGGACACTGCACTCACCTTTACAAATTGCCTCCAGAGCAGAAATCTTTCCTTTTCTCTGGAAGAGCCAAGGCAGAAAGGTTGTGGCTTTGGAACTGCGATGGGATCTTACCTAACCTCCTCTGAACCTTTTGCAGGATAGGTGATTTGATCTGTGCTTAAAGTGCACTTGCTCAGAAAAGCGGCTGTCTAAAACCAGCAACTTCTTCCTCCCCGTATTTGCTCCCATGTGTCCCTTAGTCATGTCTGCTCCTCTCCTTGACACAAACATATTCTAGTTTGCTAACCTTGCAAAACAACACAGCCATGGGATATAGCGGAGGAAGAAGAGGGAACAAGATTAGTTCTGCTCTTCTCACACATCAATCTACCATGTCCTGGTAGGTCACTTCTGCACTGGCCCCTGGGATAGAGCCTGCAAAAGGCAGAACCTTGTCATTTAAATCACTGATTCAATGACTCTTCACCCATTTTTTACACTCATATTGCACTCTTTCTTGTGACAAGGTCAAGGCAAAAAGACCCCGACTCAACCTCCAGATCCCAGATAGAGTATATAGAGCTGTTAATGGACTGTGTGCAGCAAGAACACCCTTTTTTTCTAATAACCACCACATTTCATCACATGAGCAGAAATCGAGAAGTTGCATGGGTACATTTCATGAATCTAATTTTCCAATTATTGTCTCATTTCCAAGTCAGTTCTGGGGGTCAGATGAAGAAGAGATCGGTTTGGTGACACTGCAAATTCTGTATTTCAGATTCCCATCACAGCCAGCATCCTCAAAAACATGGTTTGATAATACTCTTGAAATCTGGATGCACATGATTACGTTTGGACACAGATGACTACAGTGGGAGGTAAATGGACAAATCAAACTCCAAACAGAGTAAACCACGAGCAGTGCCAGTACTTAAGTTACAGCAAAATGCAAAACTACTTCTTAAGCTGGATCATTTACACCAGATCTGAAATTAACTCCTCACATCTCCTTCTTTCAAACTCCTGAATAGTGGTCAGGTTTTCTAGTGGGTTTCCTGTCCTTGTATTCTTAATTCATGAACAACATGTAGCTCACTGGGGAAATGGAGTAAAATTATAGAAATTTCTCCTTTTACTTTTGCCATCCTCTTTATCAGCAGCTTTCTCTTCTAGACTAGAAAAGACCAATATCAGTTTTCTATCGGTTTCTTTTCCTCCACACACATGGTCCTGTTTTCCCTAGAGGCAGGTCCTTTCCTGCACCTCTCCATCACCAGCTCCTCCCTGCCTTAGCTTTGTCACGTCATGGCATTTCTTCTCTCTTTTTTCTTCTTCTTTATTTCTTGCCCCTCTTGCTGTTCAATCCCTGTTTTAAAACTGACTTCTTTTAGATGTGTTTCTAGGGTATCTTGATTTGAGTCTGATCCTGGGCTTTTCATGGTAATGGCCTTGATTTTCATAAGCTTCTAAAGCCTCATTTGCATCAACAGCACTTTATTTATAACAACAATGACATTTTTCAGTAGCGGCTGAGTCATTTGCTGTAACAACTAATTTATGCAAAAGAATTGTCTCTTTTTTCTTTATACATAAGTTGCCCACAAAAAGGTAGCAAAGTTCTCAGTTAGTCAATATGATTCATTCACTTCCTTCTTGACTCGCTGCTAAAATAATTCTTATGAATAAACACTGTATAGCTTCCCTGGTCCTTGACAATTAAAATCAAATAAACAAACCTTACAATTTACACTGGAAATCTTGTCATTAAGACATGTAACTACCAAACAGAGTGCCTTTCATGTCAGGCAGTCAAATGCAACTTGGATGTCAACGAAACATGTTGATGAGTTACCCATTGTACCTGATCACAGCAAAATGTGCAGATCAGGTAGGACCAAATCAAAAAGCCTTGCTGCTGGAGGGCTGATAAGTCATTCTCTCACAGACTTGTTTCATAGTGAGAGAAGATAATGCATAGGCTAGCTGCACAGAGTCTGAGTCTCCCTCCTGGCCTGGTGCAAATCCATCAAAGTCAATGAAGGATATTGATTTCAATCGTGGACTGCTGTGAAGTACATGTAAAGAAAGGGAGAATCAGTCCCACATAATTTTGAAAAATGGAGACATAAACAGGCTGCTGCTTATCTCTGTATGAACTCCAAGTAGGTAGCCCTCCACTTCTGGTGGCTTCTCTCCCAGCTCTGACATGAGCCACCTCTTGGAAAAGGCCTGGATACATGCTTCGGCAGCTCGGCACTGTGCCCAGACGCTGGTTCTTTGCCAAGTTCCTCTGTTAAAGCACCCTTCAAGGACTCAGATTCAAAAGAGTCATGATTATAAGCACCAAACAGTTCTGACTGTCCTTTCAAAAAGACTCCAAATCATGGAGGTTTACGTAAAGGGTATCTGAATCTCTGGGAACTTGGTGGAGGTAGCACGGTCCTTGGCTGAGCCACCTGGGCTCCAACACGTGGGTGCACCAAGGTCCTTCCCACCGCTTTCTTTGCAGCCTCTGTGGACAAGGCCACCTCACTCAGAATTTTCACTTTGGGGGTAGTATTTCAATCTTACTAATTCTGCATGACAGGTCTTACAGCCATTTGTGTGTGTCCACACAGCAAAAATACAGAGAGAGAGACTTTCTCAAATCTTCCATCCATCTCTCCTTTGGCCTTGATGAAAACAACCTGAAATGTAAAGGATGCTCTCCGTTTTACTGTGTTAGTCCTCTCTTTGCATCCCTTCTCAGGCTTTTTGATTTCCAGAAAACCAATAAATGTCATTGGCATCACATCTTCTCTTCAGGCTGTTTCTCATCTCTTTTACCTTACCAAGATGCTGACAACTTGCTTCCAGGCAGCCCCTGGTGCCTGACTATATATTATGTTATCAAACAGTTGTGATCATAGTCCTTCATAAAGACTTCAAAAGACGTCTACTTTATGTGTCTGCAGTTCTTTGCATTTTCTTACCATCCCCTTCATTCCATGGGAGCAGCCAGAAGGCACAAGTGGAGATCCCAGACGTGAAGGAGGCATTATCGCCCAGCTGACCCAGCAGACCTGGAGCTAATGCAATACATGCTGCTAAATGGAGTGTGGTAAAAAGTAGCAGGCCTTGATGCATTTAGTTGGACAATCTGGGCTAAAAAAAATCATCCAGGAATAATTAACGGTACCAGGAGCTGACCATCAGTGTAATCAAGCTCAAGAAAACAGGAGAACAGAAGAGCAACCTGTGCAAGCCAGATCTCTGAAGCTTTGAAAATGCCTTCCATCTACCACTTCCAAGCACACCTCTAGCAACCAGGACATCATCAGCTCCTCTGGCTTTTGCTGTTCCAATAGCAGGTAGAGAGGAAGCCCTGACCCAAAGGGCTGCCTTTCAGTCATTAGCTAACTCCAGCTAGCCTCGATTCAAGGGAGAGACGCGTTTCTGCAAAACAGCCCTCAAGCTCCACAGAGTGATTTGATTAGCGGCACGGAGCGACTGGATTAGCACCCGCTGAGCTGCCGTAACTTGAGCTGCTGCCGCACCAGCTCCGATATCAGGCACACAGCAACCGCCGACAACGACAGTCTACATGTGCGATGCTCTCAGAGCTAAAGGTAAGTGTAAAGGGAGTGTGTGTGTGTGAGTAAAGGAGCTGACAAAAAGGCAAAGCACAGGCACTCCTTAAACCAACAACTCATCGGATGCAAGCTCAGAGCCTGCCAGACTCCATCACCACATCACATTGAAAACCACTGAGGAGCAGGAGACATCACCTGGTGTGACATACCTGCAAAGTTTAAACCCAAACCAAAGCAAACTCTCATTTTCTTCATGAAAATATTCTGAAAAATAATAATGTTAGAACACGCTTGGCACCACCCACCGAACGCTTTTTAAGCAAACTTCCGTTCCAGCTTAAACAACCTGACACTCCAATAAAAACAAAACATGATCTCAAGCTCTTCTCATGCATTTCAGTCCCATAAATCTGAGTACTAACCACTTAGTAATTATTTCATGACAAGAGCAATATAAAGTGCCCCATGGCTACTGGGTGCTGAGCAGTCTCGGCCGGGATGCACAACACCACATAGTCCTGCAGAAGCACAGCCATCCTGCGGAGATCCCAAAGGAAAGGAGCTACAGCAAGAAGAAGGCTCCTGCACATCACCCCCAGCAAATGTTTGACAATGACGACAGCAACAAAGGAAAGAAGCCTCCAGCACATCTGGGCCTTGCACAGCAGCGGGCTCTTGCCTTTAAGACAGTATCCACCTCCTTCTCTTTCTACAGATTTGCAATTTACTGAAATTACTCAAACAAGAGCTCACCATATCAACAGGACCCATCCTTGATCCAACAAGGTAAATCCCTTCACCTATGCTGTTGTCAATGATTAAAATATCCTTTAGTATGGAGACCTGGAAGACTTCCTCATCGACTCACTGGTTCTCTCCAGCAGCTCTTGGAAACAGGGATTGGGATTCTTGGCAGGGT
>NW_009621535.1:35208-50033 GCF_000690535.1 Cariama cristata | reverse complement strand
AAAGAGAGAGGGGAAGAGAATCTTTCTGGTGAACGTGTTTTCTTTCCACTAGCCAGGCCCCTAGGTCCCCTGCTGCCAAGGCACTCAGAATAAAACATTAATTCAATACCACACATTTAATTACACATTATTTGAAAGTGAATTTATTTAACGGAGGAAAATAGTCTTCAGAGAGCATCTGCCTCCCTCAGACTCATGCGTCTGCAGGGAGGGGGCTTGGAGAGGAAATAGGAGGAATAATGGTTTGTTTTCCATCAGCAGCTATTGCCATTCAGTTCATCCCTTCAAAAAGGGAGATTTTAAAGAGATAGAGTTGTGTTTTGCAGGAACTTACCGGCTGATTTGATTTTCCAGCTAGTTTTCACTTGATTGGAAAGCGCTGCTGCAGACAGATATCACTTGTCTTTCTTTTTTATTATTTTTCTGAGGGAAGGGAGGGATTACTGGTGGAGGGATGGAGGAGGATTGGCTGCCCCTCAAGGGACCACACAGTAGTCAGATTTCAGGCTTAAGGCTTTAACAACGCAGTAATCAGACACTTAACAGCATCCTATTGCCGAGATGGATAATCACAAGAAAGCTGGAAGCAACCGGGTCTCAGCAGCAGCCTCGCAGCTTTGAGTCTGTCTCCCAGCAGGAACACAGAAGCTTACCTTCTGCCCTTGAGGTCTCAGAGGCTCTTTGGCTATCGGCTGCCCCAGCCTGCGAGTTCACTGCCATGGCTCTGCCTGCTCCAGTGGGACCAGAAGCCCAGCAGCGCTTGCTTTCAGGCAGCCTTAAGCCTCGTATTTCCCCAGTGAAATCTCCACTGCAGAGAGATGGGGACCAACTCCAGTACCTGGCAGAGGCAGCAGCCCCTCCTCGGCTGTGTGTGAATCATGCTGAGCTGCTGCAAGGCCAGAAAAAGAGCTGCCGGCTCCTTTGTAGGAAGGAGTTTTCTCTCAGTAAACTCAACCTGAGTTTTCGCTTTTGCTGTCCTCTGGGTTTTGGCACCCCTGCAACATCCCAGCAGCAGAATGTCACTCAGGGCTGAGTTAAGTGGCCCATGCCACAATACAAGCCTTTCTCATAACCCCCATCCCTATGCTGGGTCTTCCTCCCACTCTTTAGTTTGGGAGCAGCACTAAAAAACTCCTTTGTCTTTGCAACAGCCTTGATTAGACTGCACTCCCCACTTGGAGTGACAGACAGACACGAAAGTGTGCCATGCATCACCACTGCTAGCACCCAGTGCTCCCGGTAACAGGAGAGCTCAGCCCAGCTAGTACTTACCCCCACAGCGGGCTACATCTCTGACTGACAGATGTCCCATGGTGAATCTATTGCCCTTTTTGGTCTCACCAGCCAGATCCTGCTGGTGCCATTCTGGTCCCAGCAGTCAACCTCAGTGCCATGCTGCAGTTTTC
This sequence comes from Cariama cristata, assembly GCF_000690535.1. Classification (NCBI taxonomy): domain Eukaryota; kingdom Metazoa; phylum Chordata; class Aves; order Cariamiformes; family Cariamidae; genus Cariama; species Cariama cristata. The sequence continues at coordinate 48,627 of NW_009621535.1, read as the reverse complement.
TTTCACACCCAGGTAGACATTGGAGGAATGAGTTCAAGCCACAGTGTTAAGATTTTCCTTGCAATTTTTAGGATTTAGTGGGGATTGATACTACTGTTTCAATGTTGTTCAGTCTCTGATTCATGGTTTGAAGGACCTAGCCACAGGCATATGCTGTTTCTGCCTAGTCTGACTCTGCCATCATTGTCTTCCTACCGGTTTCTGATCTTAATGTGCCCATACTATAAATGCTAAAAAATTCCAGGTATATTCAATATGTTCTGGGGACTATGTGACTGTTAGAAGGGTGGCATTGAAGAAAGAAGTATGATTTGGAAGTGATTTGAGTGCCAAACTACAGTTGTGGTCCCTAATGCAGAACCCACTCTGAGCAGAGTGAGAATTGGCCCCAAAGTTGGGTGCAAAATGAAGAAGTATTTTTAGAAAAAGCACAGTTCCCTCCAGATGTGGAAGTATGAACAGACTTTCAGAAAAATATGTTGTGACAGAATTTCTGGACCATCTCACAGCAGGAAATCTGGTGAGAGGGCCTGGTCTTCTACTCTTTCCAGCTAGAGCTCCAGACAAGTTGGAAATGTTTCTGACTGTTGCCAGCCTCACCATCATCACAAAGGAAAAGGACAATTTTGAACAAAACATAGCATCTTCTGCTTTATTTTTCCTTTTGTTTTACTTTGATCTCTGGGTACCTATGTCATTTCTTGCCCCACGCCCAGTCATTCTCCCACCAACAGCTTCCTTTGGTGGTCATTAAATGAGTGGCTAAAGCAGCCAAACTCATGGAACAAGAAAATTCCAGAAGTGAGGCCATATGGAGTAAAAACACAAGGTGTTGAAAGACAGATCTGAGGCTCAAGTTACGATTTCATTAGAAAGCCTCTCTCCAGTTTGCCCAATTTCCATCTCTCCCCTTCCTTCCCACCTCCTCCAACTCCCTTTCTCGCAGGACTGACACAGGAGGTGCGCTTACATCTATGGCTTGATGAGGTGTTCCCTCAGACTCATGTTTTCCTAACACCCGGAATGGACCTTGCTCTGTCTTTGTTTCTGCCTGAGGTTTCCTTGGCTTTGTCTCTACTCGTTCTGACTGCACAGCTCCATCCCTTTTTTCATCTTGCCAACTTCTCCTGAGGAAGGAAACCTCTGAAGGAGTAGTAATGTGAGACAGCTCTGCCTGCTGGGCTCTAAAATTACTGTGGTTTAGGTGATTTCGTCAATTGTTACGAGGCAGCAAATTACGCAGAGAGGAATAGAGAGAAGGATGGATCGTACACAGGAATTAGCTAATCTGATGGGGTTAGCAGCTGGTCTTGGTTCAGTTCTCCAGGTCTGTGTATAGCTGGGGCTTCCTGTACTCCTTTGATCTATGTCTGAGTCACAAGTAGAATGCAATGAATATCGGACTGGTGCTCCTGTGATGCTTCACACAAAGAGAAATCCACTTTTCCTCTCAGGTCTCCCTCGCTGCTGAAAAATGAGCAGGGTAACAGCAGGGTGGCTCTAGATGAAAGGAGCCCACCAGTAACCTGGACCCATCCTGCAGAAGAGGACCTCTCAAAGGCAGTGTCTCGGCTGTGCGTCGACTCTGGAGCTTCTCCATGGTAGGATCCGTCTTGTTTCACAGACACCATCTGAGTGGAGACACTGTCATGCCAACACCGCCTTCCTCTCGTTGACAGAAACAGAGCGCTTTGAGCAACGAGAAGTGAACCAGAAAAAGTTCTCCTTGGACAAGGCTTTGGAAATCCCTCATCACCAAGAGTTCAGAACTATCTAAGGAACCACATACTCTTGTTAGGACACTGCCTTTCCTTCCCTGGTGGTAGTGCTTTATTGTATCCCCGCCATGTCCTGCCTTTATTATGACTATAAATGAGAATCCATCTTTGTTTATTGTCTCTGACACTCCCAGCATGGGGAGAACATAGGGTAATAAAACACTGTATGTTTGTCCATTTGTCTGTCTGTCATCTTTCAGTGATGTCTTATGCCATTATGAGTCAGATGGTGGGGTGAATTTTTGCAGAAAAATATCACAAACTTCATTGCGTGCAAGAGGGGAAAAAAAAAAAAATCCTACAGTTTTCTCCTGTGGCAAAACATCAGTGTCTGCACCAGGGGAAACATACCCAGTTAATTCTTCTTAAGGGCCCTGGTGAGACTGGAGAAAACATTCTGCAGTGCTGGTAGCCTCAGAAGACAAGATTAATTGCAGATGGTGAAAAGGTGCATGTTCAGCTTTAACCGAACTATGTGTGAGGACTGGATGATTGCTAAGTTGGTATTCAAGAAACATGGGAAAGGCAACCTACTAGGATCTTCAGCTACAAACCCAAGATTATGTATATATATACTTTTATATATATAGCATATATGGCTTAACAGCTTAAATTTAAACATGTACACTGAAGTTTTACCACAAGAACATACTGCTAGTGGAAAGGACCAAAATGAGCAAGATTGCTGAGAAAGGAGGGAAAGGGAAATAATGTTTTGCAGTTAGCTGGGGATACAGAGGCATAAAAAGGACCTTGTAAACCTGGAAATAGCAATTTGTAGATGAATATATGTGGGTGATGCTGCAGAGCATCGAGTGGGGTATAATGGTGGAAAGATCTCTGATATGCCATTAGCTGTTTCTCCTCACTAGCCTAGGACAGCTCTCATTTCACCAGAAAATGTCTTGAACAAGATTATATATGTTTCTTTCCTGACTTGTCTTAATTGGAGGGCCAGCATCAGGTATTGGGATGGTAACATGGAAAAATCAGAGGACAGTTTCCACTAATCTAATCCATCAGTCTGCCTGCAAATCCTGTTTCATTATTACAATCTGAACTTGGAAAGTGACCCCAAATTCAGTTTGTATTATAAAGGTCACCTTGATGTCTTTTCTTTATCAATCAGAGTTTAAATCAACTCCCTTAACCTTTTCCCAGGGCAGAGATTTTTCAAGCAGGTAATGGGCAAACCTAGCCAGATCAATATCTAAGTGCAGATGAGCACCCAAAGTTCAAAACTTCACTCAGACTTCTTGCACTTACACAGCCAGGTTGCAATTCTCCTGCAAACAGAGCTCACATCAAGTCATCCGAGGTGAAACTAGAATTGTAGAGAAAGCAGATGAAATTAAAAAAAAAAAAAAAAAAAAAAAGAAAAAAAAAATTACCGGCTATTTTTTTCCCCTTTTTTTAAAGAAGGAAAAAATAATTACCGGCTATTTATTTCCCCTTTTTTTTGTTTGTCTTTTCTAGTGTTTGTTGTTGTTGTTGTTTTGTTGGCTTTTTTTTTATGGTTTATTCATAAACCATTTTTAAGCCACTTTGGACTTCTGAGCTTTAATGGACTAGTAAGCCTTCCTGGGCTTGCCAAAGTTTCTTGTTTACCGGAGCATCTTCCTATCTTTCCATAGAGCTAGGACATTTGTCTACTGGACTTTAAGAAAAATAAAAGAAGTAGTTTATACAATTTATACAGTTTATACAATTACCGAGTTGTTCAAAATCACGTCTTCATTTCTGGAAGGAGTTCAATGAAGGAAAAGATTCCTATGCTGTCCAGCTTGCTTCATTTATCCTTTCTTCATAGATAGCACTATGTCTCTGGTGCATAAATTGCAGTCTCGCCATGCCACATCTCCTCTGGAATGGGTATATTCCCAGTGCTGCTCACAGTATGGGAGGAGGGTCAAAGAGGTCCTTTCTCACTCTCTGCTTCTCTTCTCTTCTCTCCCTTGGGATTCCTCCCTCACACACATCTCGAATCAGGAGAGGCACTGGGAATGTTTCAGACCTCAGCACTGGTGAAAAACCACTCACGTCTGTGGTGTTACAGAAGGGACAACTCTGGCTCCTACTTTCAGTGTTTCCTTGTTGATCACTAGCAGACATTATGAAAAACACAGATGATTAAGACTGACCTCCAGGACACATCACTTTCAACCTCTTTCCAATTGGAAACACTTTTAGCAATAGCTCCTTTCTGTCTCGTGCTCTTTGGGCAGATTTTTATGCAGGCTCTTCTTTTAAATCCTACACCAATGCTTCTACCCCTAGTCATTAATCTCTGATGCTGGTCCTTGTCAAATACTTGCTGAAAATCTCAGTGTACTGTATCCACTGAATTTCCCTTATATATAGTGGCAGTTAGCTCCTCAGGGAATGCCAACAAGTTAGTTGAGTGTGACCTCCCACTACTTCAAGCCACATAAGTTTGGCCTTTGCAGAGCATTGCTTTTCCAGGTGTTCTCCCAAAACATCCCTTAAAGTTTAAGAAGATTTCCAAGAATTTCCCAGAGCAAACATTAAATTTACTGGTCTGTCTCTTGTCCCCATTATGTCCACCACCTTCCAACTTTCATCCATCTGCCCCATTTTAGACAGGTAACTTAAAACGTCAATGAAGAGCTTGCTGAGTCGTGTGCATGCCCACAGGTGTGTGTGTTACAGGATGTGCTCTCCATCTGTAGAGGATGCTTACCTTGTCCAATGCCCTTGAACAGCTGACCACTGATATGGGGAGATCTTTCTCTTCATCCTCTATAGAGCTGGATACAATTTTGGCAGATGAAAAATATTTAATAATCCTCTCCTCATATCGCTGATATAAGCTGGCTTTCATTCTCTGTCATCAGTCTAAGTTCTCCATGTATCACTCTCAAGATCAGCGCTTTCTCCTCCATATCCTCTGTACCACTATTCTCCTTGAAACTCCAAACCCCTCCTTGCTGTGAGGCCATTTCGTTGTCTCTCGGAGATACTTACGTGCAAAAGGATCTTGCTGTCTGAAACACACCCTCAGCATCCCATATGGCTGTTGCTTTCTGTCCCCTTGTTTTATCCTGCTTTCTTCTTTCTCCCCTCTCCTTTCACTGGGATAATTCAGCAGTGCCTCATAATGGTCTCTATCTCTTGCTTAGCCAGCCTGGCATACATCAGTCCTTTCATCCCATCTTTTATTGTCTTTATTTTTACTAGGCTGAATGTTTAGCGCAGCCTTCCCAATTGTATCTTAAAGACCTGCATTAAATCCCAGCCAGCTTGCTTCAGCTCATTTTGCATTCCACTGCTCGCCAAAAGGCCAGTGGTTTTGTATAGCTGCCCTTTCTGCAGACCCTCCTCAGCACTTCAGCTCTGCAGGGAATATAATCACTGCATCCTAGATGCTCTTCAATTTCAAGTGCATTTATTACAGCTGCTCAGTTTCCTTTAATCTGTCATTTCTCCATCTCCTCCCCCCACAATTGCCTTCTTTTCACTGATCTATAAGTGCACTGAAGGAGGCTTTTACCTCTGGCCCTCACTGCCTGCTCCAGCCCCATCCCTGCACTGACTCACGCTGGGTGCCTTGTGCACTGATTATCGCTCATTACCCATGTGGCTTAACGAATGCGCCGGGCCCTTTGCAAACAAGTGCAAATGTCGCAGACAGCACGCTCCCACTGGTGACCCCTCGGGACTAATTGAGAAGACAACACTTTCATACACAAATTGCCTGTATCGCCAGCACCAAGACAGAAATAAAGACACAGAAAATCTCCCAGGCCTGTCTGAGAGAAGGAAACCTTAATGACAGAGAGTGCCCATGTCTCCTAGAGTCTTGTAAAACAAGGTACTTCTTAGGGGGTAGAACTATGTTTTTATGCAGGGGATGCGTGTCCCTTCAGTGACACGGTTGAGCGTAAAACTACAAGCATCCCTTCAGAGCTGGAGCTGAAACAGCCAGAGAAGCCCCAGTTGATATGAAAGACATCGGCATGCCTTCCTGTATGTTAAGCTGTGTGAGCACGCACACACCACAAGGTTTAATTGGTGTATTAATGTATTAAAGCACTGACACAAACAAACAGGAACTGCTTTCATAAGCTACAAAATCCTTGAGTACATTGTAATTAGCTGGGCTTGTTAAACCACTTAATAAGCAATAGATAGCATGTGTCTGATGCCCCCGCGCCTTGGCTCAGTAGGAAAGACCGGCAAGTGCTGAAATATGAAATGCGTTCAGTTCTTAGGTGAACCCTTAAGAAATATCATTTCATTCCCTGTCATAGGGAACTTCTGAGCAGGGCAGACACAGCTGAGACCAGTGCCAGGGTCACAGGTTTCTCTGGTCACAGTTCCCATTCTTCCCTGTCTGGCCATGCGCTGCCATGTGCTTCTCTAAGAACTGCAAAAGCCTGGGGAAGACAACACACTTGCCTCAGTTTCTCTTCCTGAAAATGCCCTCTAAACTACACCCTTAGCAAGTCTTATAGACTATTGATTGCAAAAGTGCTCTAAAAACCTTCAAATAGGACAGATTCAGAAAAAAAGGAAGCAGCATAGCAGGACGAAACCCCGTGTAGACAGCATTTCTCAGTAATCCCAAAGCTTTACAAACTAACTGTAGATTCATAGGAATCCTTTCTCCTTTGCAGTCCTGTGCTTTCAATTCACGACACAACAATTTCACAGGAGCAATCTCACCCTTCAGCCTTGACAGGAAGGGGTTGGAGGGAAACGCCTTTCACTGTGCTTACCCAGACCCTTTATATGGGGACCAAACCTGAAACCTGTTGGACTAGAGGCTGTATGAAGCTCTCTGAGGGTATGCCTGATCCGGTTAGAGAAGAGGAAAGAGCTGCCACATTCTCACTCCATGATCAGGCAGCTCCCAGGCTGTGTCTGGTGGTTTCCAAGGAAAGGTGAGAAGGTCTGACACTGGGAGCATGAGGGAGCAAGCACCGTGTTGGACGCGGAGGGAAGTTACCTTTTCACATGTTGAGCTTCTTTCCTCGTGATATCTCATCTTTTGGGTATTCTGGGGAGGAGATATCTGGTTTCTGAATCAGGTAACTAAGGATGTAATGGCTGTATCTTAGCATCCAGTATGTTGATTTGGATGGGGTAAGAAGAAGGGAATATATTCATTTAACTCCATATGACACAGTGGTGCTACCACTTTCGCCAGCTCACAAAGCGGACCAAAGTAGCAAGAGCCAGGAAACCATCCAAAACACAGCCCGAAAGCTTTCTGTCCAGTGAGTCATTACCAGGGCTCATGCTGTGATCACCCTTTTCCCACTCCCTGAGGGGTCCCAGGAAAGCGGAAAAGTCAGCATAAACACAACCAGAGCAGGTGAGACATCTCTGGGATTACACAGCATCCCTGAATGTGGAATGGGCAGGCATTGCCTTAATTTCATCCCGAATTCCAGCTTACATCCACAATGATACCACCAAGCCATGTGCTCCCACGCAGTTCAGCTGGCTTATCCAGCACCTGACTTAACTTCCCCCAGCACATCACCACACACAACAGCAGCTTTCAGAGAGCAAGCAGCTCCCTTAAACACCGCCTCCATCCAAGTCCACCATGGGCACTTGCAGCTCTGCAGCTATTCCTAGATCCCAACTGGATTCTTCTTTTCATCTCTGTTCTGCCTCCTATTCTAGCACTGAACCCCAGGCCTGCTGCCTTGGAGCTTCCTCCAAATGCTGCATTCATCCATTTTTAAAGGTGACCTTCCAACTTTAAAGGAAGCTAGCAAGCCTCACTGTCTTCATTTGCCCTCTCCTTCTTTTCAACCTGCTCTTTATTATGAATTAAAAAGGGGCCTGAAAGGTTTCTCTATTAAAAAATAAAATCTTTAGAAAGAACACATGTTTCCAAATCATTTCTCTCCCAGTTTTTGCAGCAGCCTTCTTGAGTGTCACGGCACTTGCTTGCTCCAAACTGTCAGCTGCCGGCTCTGATGGTGAAACCTGCCTGGGCGTTTGGCCTCCTCCCATCCCCACGGATGCCTGCCATCCCCACCTCGCCACTGGCCTCCCCCTCCCTTGTGCTGTTGCTGCTGTTTGGCAAAGCAGCGCCCTGAAATATTCTGGGTGAAAAATAACTTTTGAGGGAGCAGGAGTGGAAGTGGGGTTATTTTTAACTTGGATCCTACTAGACACCTGGGTTAGACTGCAGCCTCATAAACTCTTGTGCTGGCACAAATGAAGAGCAGCAAATAAATGAAGTTCTCTTTATCTCACCTTACTGTCAAAGCTGCATCTTACAAGCCCTGGGGCTGTATAGCAATGGAAAGGGAAGGCATCTCCAGCCCTTAGCAATAATAATATTAGTCTTGCCAATGAATTGGTCACAGTAATTAAAAAGGCAATTAGAAAGCAACATGATAGTTTCCTGCTGTTGTGCTACAACATTTTGCCATTTAATCAGGACAAGCAGAACTTGAATTTTTACTGTAATACAACTGAAATAAGAAAGAAAACCGTGATCTTATAAAATGAAAGCTCAACTTCCAGCCCTTCTCTTAGATTATGGAATCAAACAAAAAAAACACAAAGAAAAAGCAAGTGACCAACCAGTCTCTCTTCCAACCTTTTTACTTTTTTGGCTATGACTTCTGGTGCTATTCAGATAGGTTGTGTTGATTATTTCTTTTTGCCAAGAGGTCAGGACATCACAAACCAGCGCCGTGAAGCCACGCTCTGGATTTAGTCATTGGCATTTGCCTCCATCCAAGAAACCATAGACATTTTCCGTGCTATGGACATCTGGCTGCCAGCAACGAGGCTGACACCCGCAAACTCATTTCATGCTGACCACCAAGTGACCGTAAATGAGCAGGAACCCTTATTCACAGCTGTCTTGTGCCACATCAAGCCTGGAAGTGCCTGGTTCAGTCAGAAAGCAGCCTCTCTTGCCAAACTATTCAATTACATTTTCCCTTGTCGCTGTTTGCCAGACCCAGTGTCAACCCTTCAACCCTGTTTGATCCAAACCATACCTAGGACTCTTTCATTCACCATCCAAGCCAATGTGTCCACGATTTTCCCGGCAGCCCTGCTGTGCTCTCGCATGCTCACTACAGCTCACCTTTTACTCCTTTAAAGGCCAACCACCAAGCTGCACAACAGGGGAAACAGCTGATAAGGTTCTTGCTACAATTATCTACTGAAAGTAGGAGAGTACTTGAGATTTTTAGGAGAAAAGAGAGCTTCCCAAAGCAAAGGCAGGATTACAAGGAGAAGGTGCTACCAGGTCAAGATTTAGTACAATAAATAATGGAAGGTTTCTCGCCTCACACTCTCAGCCTTTCCTTAGCTCTGATGCTTGATTTCATCTTTGGGCTATGAATGATTCATGGAGCCTTAAAATATATATAATCTATATCTCCTAGAACAAAGAGTCTTTATTCAGAAGGTTGTGAGGGAGCAGAGAGCAGCATGTGTGATGCCCGCACTTGGGCTGGGATGTCCCTTGGGAAAGGACCCTTGTGGCTCACCGCTTCTTTCCAAACCCAGAAGCTGCTTTGAGCTTGAAGCTGAGCTCTGTGGGAGACCCCAGCTCAGTCTCTATGACACAGGGATATGCTTGCTGTTGACGGTCTCAAGAATTGCTTTCTTGAATCACACCCAGGACCAGCTCAGACCCAGGCTCTTCTCATCCATCCCTGGCTGCTGGAGTGTACAGATACCACCAGTGCACTGTGGCAGACTTAAATCATTTATACAGGATTACGGATGGGGAAGCTGCAGCAAAAACTTACCTCCATGTCACAGCCTAATCCACTGAAGATTTTACCATCCCGACTTCCAGTTCTCTGCCTTGGGCAGTAGATCACGTTTAATGATTGTGTCTCTTCCCTTGGAAATCCAGCACCTCCTTTTCACCATCAATATTTGATTCCTACTATGCACACAAACACAAACATACACACATCCCTACACCATGATCAGCAAACGTCTACTTACTTCGCCAGACAAGAACATCGCTTCGGCCAATTTCAAGGATGTTATGTCAAAGTAACCTCCTTTCCAACCAAAGAGATGGCCATCCTCTGATTTCTTGTTGGGGAACCTAAGCACGGGTCTGGGTAAGATCTAGTGAAAACTCCAAGCCCATGAGGATTCATCCTTACTCAGAAGGAAGCATAGGCAAAAGCACAGGCAAGAGGTGGAGAGGTCTCAGATGGGGCAACCTTGGCAGCAAAGTCCTCCGTGGCTTGTGTCCAGCAATCTACGGGACATCTCCCTCCCTGTGCTGGCAGGCCAACAGCGCAGATAGCTGCCAAACCTGAGCTTCACAGTGCTAAAAACTAATGGCAGAGACATGCCCCAAAAGGTTGAACCATCCCTTCAAGGGATCACCCAAAGATATTCCTGTGCAGCTCATTTGTTCTCAGTGGTCCTTTCAGGATCAAAGAGCCATGTTTCAGTCTATACTGTTATCTACAGCTCATGATAACTGTATTTCCTTGCTCTTTGGAGTCTTAGAGATCTTCTTCCTTAGAAGGGACATTGTCGATCCTTACCCATTTGAGTGTACTTGACGATACCTTTTATGCTCAGGAGTCTTCTTTATTTCCTAAGGATGACTCTGTTTTTTTGGCAAGACATATTCTTCCCTTGTAAGACTGCTATTGATATCAATCTGCCCATTTTCTTTGAGGCTCAGGCCAGCACCACTGAATTCAGAGAAGGAAATTTGGCACAAGATTAGATGCTTCACACATGACAGTCATGCAGAGGAGGCTTAAGGACCTACAGAGAACAGTACCCAACTCCCAGGAGTCGCCTCTGAGGTTAACGGGATTAAACTGAACTTTCAGTCTAGTCACAGGACAGTATTTTCATCCAAGATGCGTTGTCAGGGACTTTGTTGCTTTCTTCTAAAGCTGCGGCTACACAGATCTTCTGTTGGGATTGAGTGGCAAGTGTTTCATATGGCTGCAAAAGAGGCAATCCATCTGTAATGCACGCTCTGCTGGCACCAGGCAGAAGGGTTAAGGCACGCCACAGCCTTTTTTAACTTCTTGTCAACGAAAATGAGCAACTGGCACTATCATCAAGTAGCCACCCTTGCAGTTCTGTGCTCCCCAGCTTTCTAAATGAGTGAGCAGCCACGCTGAACACCTCCTACAGCTCTGCCATACCTGCTGGCACTCTGGCTGTACCCTCCAGCTGCCAGCCCTGACCTGGGCAGTCAAACAGGAGCAATGGTGGACGTTAACCCCAGTCTCCAGCAGCATTTGGCTATTCTGGTTTTCCGCTCTCACACAGTGCCAGATCTGCAGCATTTCCAGCAAGAAGAGCCCTGCTAGTTCCTGAGCAGGGACTGACAGTTTCTCATCAATACTGTCTAATGTAGTCAGTTATCTTTTATGCATTTAGAGCAGATCCATCAAAATAATTCCTGCTAGAGGTCTGAATTCAGCATGTTACACACAATAGCTCCCTGGAAGGAGAAAAATGACACTTACCTGTCTTTAAGCAAGTCCCTTCTCAGTCAGCTGCAACATCCATGCACTGTGAGATGTGATGGCTTTGGGGGATGTGTACCTCTGGAGTTGTTCTAGCAGTGCTGAGTGTATGACTGGAGCTTAAACACTCTTAAACTTGCAGCCCCCTCTGGCACCATTCAATGAACAAATGTGTCTCAGGAAATACAAAGCAAGCCTACAGCCACCTTCAGCAGTCTACGGGGGACTGGACCAGGCACTACCAAGGCAGGAGTGACTGTGCACAGCTGCTCCTATCATCCCGAAATATTGCTTGAAACTGATGCATTAAAATAAAAATGCTCTGTTGATCCAGAATATCTCTAAAATTACCAGGCAACAAGGCCTCATGAGGAAATCTGAGCAGGGGTACAACTCTTTTGCTTGGCAAGATGAGCTCACATTGGTGGTGTTTGAAATGTGCATATTGCATTATTGCATATTGCATTTTCATCATGCCACCTTACATCCCTGTTATTGGCATCAGGGACTGAACCCCACCAGGACCAGGTCCTGGACACATGCAGAACATCAACTTGCAAGACCATGAGATCCTTCTCTCTTGTATCAGATGTTGTAATACACTTCACCGCCTCGCCAGTCCAGTCCACGGACTGCAAACATCCCTCTTTCCCCCTCCCAATTATCTTAATGAACCACCTGGACACATCTCTGGCTCAAGATAATGATGACTTGGCCATGATTATCTTATTCAGACATTCTGGCAGTTTATCGAGCCTAATGCAACTACAGTCTGGCTCTTTCTGACTTCTCATGAAAGAGGCTGCCCTCCAGCAGCGGCTGCATGGCCATCAGTGGATGGAGAGCCACATACACATCAGACACAGGCTGCTCCCAAAATTCAGGCTGGAGCCATGAAGCCTACTTGCTCTGAAAACAAGCTCTTAACTACTCCAAAGGCCTGGGGAACAGCAGTTTTTCTTGCCTGCAGACAGACCTAGTGGGGTGGTACCGGTCCCAAGATATGAAAAAGAAACATGGGGTTAAGGACAACACCAAATACCAGATTACCAAAGAGCACCTCTGCATATTACATTTCTGGCTGCCTATCTGCAGCCAGTCACACAACATGAATACTTGAAGCAAACCCTTGGAGAAAAAAGGCCAAATAGTCTTAAAGCATAGGCAAATCCTTACAAAAATCAACTCATCTGCAGGAACTGGGCACAGGTCACAAATGACTCACTAACAGCAGAGCAAATCATGTAACCAGCACTTGGAACGAATCCCTCTGCTTTGTATAGAACAACCAAAATTTTTTTTTTCAGCAGTTACACTCACAAGTTCAAAATTGATATCAAAGATCAAATGTAGTTGTCTTGTACTTGCACTCTGCTTTACTGCTGGAGAGACCGTAATTTTCTCTTAGTAAAGGAATCATCCTGCATTTATTTACAGGGCCTGGGAGCATCGGGTGGGATTTATTCTAGCTCTTAACTTGACAAACTCAAAGCCTGAACTCCACCTCAAAGCACTGCCTGGCAAAACCTCAGTTAACACTTTTTTTGAATTTCTGTACTGATTTCAGTAAGAACAGGCACTTACCACATCTCTGGAAACCAATTACCAAATCCCAATAAGGAAGACGGACAAACAACCCCCAAAACTCCAGTGGTGCAAATCCAAAGAGGTGAAATTCAGAATTGAAGAATGATGTCAGGAGCTGACACAACCAAACTGAGCTCCTGGCAGAAGCAGAAAGGCATCGTATCTGCATCCCTAAGCCCTTTGTGTCTTCCCCACGTCAGTTTACAAGAAATACAAAGGAAGCCACGTTGAGCAAATCAACTTGTTTTTACCATTGGGTTTCCTATGTTGCTTTTTAGGGGTCAAGGCAAAGAAGTATCTATGTGATCCCCCATGGTGTGGACACAAGGTAGAATGTCCTGCAGCCTGCAGTGCATCTCTGTGGCACAACAAGCTCAGGCCACCGGAGATATGGGGCCGGCGGCTGATGCTCTGTGCCATCAGACCACATGCTGGCATCACCAAGGAGCCTGCCCGTCATGAGGAGAGTGGGAAGGGGGGGCATCAGAGAAACCACAAAAGATACAGGCAAGGCAAAATGCACTACGACAGCAGAGGAAGATACGTTGTCACTTCACCAGGTAAAACACCTTTTCCAGCTGTGT
>NW_009621535.1:14437-35177 GCF_000690535.1 Cariama cristata | reverse complement strand
CTGTCATCCTCTTTCCCCTTCAAAGCGGCTCTATGAACTTTCCCGCAGCTTGTTAAACTTTTCTGTCAATTGATCAGGGTCTGCAAGCACTGGTAAATACACAGTTAATAAGGACTCTTTGACTCAATGCATAGACCGCACCAGAAACACTTCAAAACGTTAAGCAAAAATGAAGTCACCCGGCATTGATTCCTTGCATGCTCTTTTCCTGCTGCTCCTCCAAACCTGTGGTTTTTAGCTTTACTACTGTGTCTAGGCCTCTTTATCCTCTGCTAATGCCAGGGCTTAACCCTGAGGATCTGCAGCTTATTCTGGGTACAAATCAGAGCAGAGTGGTGATGCACTGCTGCAGCTTGCTGAAACAGCAGAAGCACCTTCCTCTGACTGTCCACAGATCCTGGGACTTCTGCCCCTGCCTCTCTGCACAGCAGGGCACAGACACATGCTGGAAAGGCCAAAGACCTGGTGATAGAGAAAACTACCACCTTCAAAAGAAGCTCCAGCCTCTTGAGACAGAAGGGCTGACTCCGTAAAAGCACATCTAAATAAATAAAAGAGCAGCAAAGAACATCAAGACTCAGCCGGTGCAACTTGGATAAGCAGGCATGGAGACTCAATATATCTCGGTTAAGACCTACAGCATCACACACATCAAACACTCGTCTGCAGCAAGTCCAAGCCTAACGTCCCACCAAGCCATGCATTGTTTCCATCGTCTAGAGAGGTACTGTGCTGGAATCATACCATGCCCATCACACTCACTCCAGGCATGAACTAAAGGAAATGTGACTCCATCTTTTTAGAGTCAAAACACAAGGAAACAAAACTTCTCTGCTTGTTCACATGCAGGCTCCACACTCTACAAGAACTGAGAAGGCAGGCTTGTGATTTTCAGGAGGAGCTGATACATACCACTGCCTGCACCCTACCAAACCAGTACCCCAAGCTCCTTCAGTAATAAGCTGTGTAAACAGCTCAAGATCCACTTGAAGCCAGTGTGGGAAGCGAGAGCAGGACAGCAGTATCAACTCATGTCCAGCTATCTCGAAGAGTATGGAGCCTTCACATGGCTGAAGGCAACACAGAGGCAACATAGGCAACCAAGAAGCAAGCACAAGGAGAAACATGTACCCAACCCCTCTGCAATATACGTCAGAACCCGTGGGCACAGCTATGCTATCTCCATGGGAGCTGGCAGCAGTAAAAACATTGTGGGAACTCATAGGTAAGGAATCAGTTGCCCTGAAATACAAAGCAAGGTGGTCTAAGGCTGACCATACCAGGAGTCTAAGTGACTGTCTTAGTCAACCCCCTGTTTGTAATGTTTCTGGGCTGTGAAACTTGATAACAGACCCTGGAGTAGTGGGGAGGAAAAGGGAGAGCTTCCAACATCCATGTTTGTTTCCTACACCTCAAAAAGGAGAGGGAAATAGGGTGAAATCCAATGCAGCTCAGCTGTGCATCCCATGTGTAAGGTTATATGTCAGGAGAGACCCATTTGTCTCAGGCATTGCAGACATCCTTGGAAAGGTAAAGATCTCAGCCATCACCTAATCCTGTGAACCACAGCACCCAATCGCTCCTAGCGGCATACTCATTAGAAGGGAATAGCATGCAGAAATTCATTCATAGCACTGTTCTGAGATATTTGCTTGAAAGTCACTCCAAGAAGTTATAGGAACAAAAGGATGCTGGAAAACGTTTCTATTTTGTTCATCAAAACTCTCACCACATTTTCTATGAGGGTTTCAGCACCATCCACCAATATCAGCACAATCACACCCCCAGCCTCACGCCCACAGTCACCTGCAGGTTGGCACAGCAGCTTTAAGTCACATAAATTACATCTTCCGTTAACAATGCTAAGACACAGCCACTAAGACACGTCCTCATGCCCAGCCCTGCATGCTGCAGAGTGGTTCCCCTCTCCTCCTGGAGCAACCAACCATCCTTACATGAACTCCTGGTGAGGAACCTGAGTGCAGCACTCACCTGTACCCCACTACCTCTACATCAAGCACATCCTTGCTAGCTTAATAGGAGGCTAATTGTCCCTGATGAAGGGACAACAGTCCAACACCCCAGAGGAGGGCAATTCACGCAGCCAAGCAGGGAGACCTGCAGCAACAGCAGGTCCTTAAACAGAAGTCCTGCAGCCAGAACCCTCTTTCAGCATCAAGCTCCCTGAGAGATAAGACTCCTAATAAAACTTCTTCCACTATGAGCAGAAACTTGTCTTGGCAAATCCTGACATGATCTCCCAGCAGTACAACCTTGTCCCTGAGAATATGACCATTTTGAGCTACAAAAGAACCCAACAGGTTGCCAAGTGAGATCAGCAGCAGCTAAGGTCTCAGGCAACACAACATCTTTGTACCTGATGAGAGTGACAGAAGCAAGAGCTACATCTGAGCAATATTCACATCACAACTGCAAATCCCACCCTCCGCACCCCCCAAAGAAGCAAACAAACCAGACTCCCCACACATAGACCATCTTATGAAGAAGTAGACTATAGGACGTGTCATTCTGAATGTTTATTTATTTAGTCTTCAAAGAAGAGGCCTGATGCAGCTGTTTCGTTAGAAAATAAAGTGTTTATTAAGAAACTAGACATTGAACACCCCTATAGTCTCTGTGAAAAGGGACCGTCCCATTTCCCATTAGCACAGGATGATAGTTATGGCAAGATAAGAATGCTCAAAAGATGGAGGAGTCTTATTGACAGAAAATGAGGTAATGATTTACAATAATTAAAAATAAAATAAAATTTAAAAAAAAACATCCTTAGACTTGCTACTTAAAGCCACCAATCGCAAACAGCCATGACTGGCTTTCATTTTCAGCAGTGAGGAACCAGAGACTTTAATTGGTGTTAAACAAATTGAGACATCGATCACAGTGGGGAGAACTGCTTTAAATTATGCTGTACGGTCCGGAGGATTTCTTCTAAGCAGAGATGGACCTGAGCTGCAAAATTCAACCCTTCCTCTGCTAGGGTGTTTGGATATAGGCTTCTGGTCCAGGCCCACGGATGTATCTCTATGACTGATACACACAGTTGAGAGCAGAGTCCCCTGAACAGTGCTAGGGAGAGGAGAAAGTTCAGACGGACAAGACATCCCCAGGTCAGGTGGGTGACTTCCAGGAGATGGGGAAATTCAGTTCAGACAAGCACCCAGTGATTCACACGCTTGGTGAAGTTCCTCCTCATTCTGTGAATCTGCAGAATTGAGGTGTCAATAACACATGGCCGCAGGTCCTCTCTGGCGGTGCACCTCTTGCATTTCCAGCTCCGATGCGGGCAGGAAATATTGTTGGGAGTTTTGGTCATGGTTTCTGAAGCCATCCAACCTGAGTCAGACCTCCTCATCCTAACGCAGGTGCCCCACTAAGACGTGTCCGTTAATTTAAAGCAATCTGCTACCATTTCTCCTGTACTCTTCTATTGCACTTTACCTTTTTATGCGATTGAACCAGGAGAAGAAGCAAGAGAATGGAATATTCCCAGGGACATCCCTATGGGAAAGCTGATAATAAAACCTCCTGGCAATCTCCAGGGTGGTTCATGCAGGTCACCTGTAAAGGCAGGATGAAGCAGAACATCCCATTCTGAGGCTTCTGCCCAGTTCTGGCGAAGGGGGACCGTGACTCTTTCCAGTGGCAGGGACCCATCAGGGTTGGTGATTTAGAGACATCCCTGATGCGACAAGGTCATCTCAGGCCACCAAGAAGGCAAGAAAAGCTGAGAGGCTGGTGAGCAAGCTCCTGGTTCAATACTCCTCTCAGAAAAGTATCTGGCCACACCTGAAGCTTTTGGAAGGGTTTTTTCCTCTAGAGAAAAATCTGCCTTGCTTATAGGTTATCACTGATATGTGTGAGCAAATCTGTATTTCCCATACAAGTGATGTCCAGAGAGTCCAAGGAAAGCCCTGCAAGTTGCCACAAGGGCAGCTGGCTTCTCTTGAGGACAGGATCAAAGGGTTTACTTTTCCATCTGAGAGGCTTTGGATGAAGTAAGACAAAAGTGCGATGGGAGAGGGGGAGAGAATACAAATATTGGCCAGAGAACAGGATCGATATTCCTGTTTATGCCAGAGAAAAGCAACAGAATACTTATTTTTCCTTTCCTTCAGTCAGTCAGCCTGGAGCTGATGGTTCTGGGTATGTGACTGGGTTACAATCAATCTCTAGTTGGGTGGGAATACAGGGGAGAGCTAAAGAGGGCTGGAAAAGACCCAGCAACTGGGACCTGCGTGCATCTGATATGCTTTTCCTCTTTGCTTACTGCCCTAGTCCTGGCAAGGACACAGACCCTCCTGCGCCATGGATTCTCCATCCATGCAGGAAGTCCAGGCAACTCCTCAGATAAAGCTCATCATTCAAGCAGCAGGGAGAGACCAGAGTAGGACAATGATATAGTCAGATCCAACGAGCCGCTCTAACACACACAGACAGACAGACAAACAATAAAAGCCTCCTAGAATATGTGCACTCCAAAGATAACCACACTCTCTTCCTGTCAGAGAAGTACGATTTTTTTTTCTTTCCATTATTATTCCTTCCAACATTATTTTCTGTGCAAGAACTGGGAGCAGGATTGCCTTTGTTCTTACCAAAAGTCTTCGTTCTGCTTTAGTTTCTTCCAGGCTCCCCGCCTTGGCTCGCTCTGGGAGACCTCCCATGGCGGTGCCACGTAAGAGGTGATGGCGGCATTCACTGGGTGTTGCGAAGACACAAGCTTACAAGGAAAACTCCAAGCAGGGAGGACATGACTAAAGATGTCAGTTTGGTTGGCTTGGTTGGTTGTGTTTTGTGTTTTATTTTAAAGCAAAAGTACAATTATTTACTGTGTTATTAGGATGACTCCTTTCAATTGGGTTTTAATTCTCTTTATTTGCTCTCATTGCTGCTGTTGTGCCTTGCAGGAATATTTAACGAACACAGCGACCATTGGAGGAAAAGAACAACCCTGTTATCTGGTGACAGAAAACCACAGTTTCAGTTGGCTTTAACGTGTGTACAGGCAGGGCTGTAGAGTCCTATTAGGAGGAGACCTCAATCCATACAGACCACGCTTACTGCTTCCCACCATTTTGAGGGCACAGCCTATAAACTTGACATCAGAACAGGGACTTTTAAGGAGATTTTAAAAGCCATGACGTCCTTTGCTGAAATAAACACTGACATCCTCAACATAAATGCCTTGGTTAAGAGGTTTGGAATGTCCAGGGAGGCTTATTGGATTCAACATAATTTCTCTGAAACCTAAAGGGGAAAAAAAAACAGAAAAAAGAAAAAAGCAAAATAAAGTAAACGAAAAAACAAAAAAGAGCAAAACTAGAAAAAAAGAGAGAGATATCGACACACACGTAATTATTAAAAAAGAACCAAATGAATAACCAGCAAATGGCTGCTGTTAAATTAAAGCCAAAACACCCTCTCCGGGCAGGGCTACCTCGCTCTGTCTTTCCACAAAGAACAGGCAATTATTTCACGTGGTGCGTGCAGGCACAAGTGCTCTGAGAACAAGGGGCATGCAAGCAGTCTGGACAGAGAACTGGGAACAGCTCTTTTCTAGAGGTTCCCACTAATCAGGGGTGGAAAAGTCTTAATTCCTACCTAGTCCCTTTCCTCCAGGCAGGGAGTGAGGAAAACAGAGAATCTTTCCTGTGTCTACTTTTCTCTCATTATTTATTTAGTCTGGCTTAACATTTCTGAAGCTGAAGAGTACCATGGCAACGCTGGGGAGACCTGACCCTTGTAAGCCCATAGACTTCTTTAGCACCAGCTGCCTTATCTACACCAAAACCTGCACACTGGAAGGATCTTCTCCTTACACAACCCCACCTCTTTAAACATAATTTGAAGGTTTAGGATTTGCCAGAAATCCTGGTCAGACAAAAAGGAAAAATAAGTGGAGCAGAGAACATAGGCATGCTCCTTCCTTCAGTCCCAACGAACTTACTGGGCAAATACAATATTTTCAAGGACTGAATTAACCATCTCTTCATAATGTTCCTGCCTTGGGATGCCTCAGCCAGGGAAGCCCACTACTAGCATGTTTCTAATATAGAAATGATTAGATGTTAATTACTATTGAAGATGAACGCTATTCTCTGAAGCTAAATAAATACAAATACTCAGGACTTGTCAGAGAAAGTTCTCTGGACTGGAGGGAGCAAACCTGTTGTGGAGTGCTGGGTATGAGCTCCAGGAGGGAATGCTTCTGCTGAGACATCCAGTCCCACAATCCTTTCCTCAAGGTCTGACTGAAGGAGGGCACATTCTGATTCACTGTTAGGATACATCCTGATGTTTAGCCTACATTTCCCTTCTTCCTGACTTGAACCCCTGGTTTCTGTCATCTTTTGTGCTAAGTCCTGCAAGTTCTTGCTGAAAAGATCCCTGCATTTGTCTTCAGACATCAGCTCATAAATTTTTACATTACTTTCTCAGACACCATTTGTAACAGTATTTCTACAACTGAGGCCATTCCAATGGACTTGAAAGAGACATGGCGGGAATAGGTATAGGTCATTGAAGGCAGCTGCTAAGACTGCAGTGAAGTTGCGCTTAGCTCAGGCTTCTACGCCAGCTTACCAAAATCCCCAATACAGATCCACCGAGTTGCCAGGACCAAGACATGCATGGCAGGATCCTGGGGATTGCTCTAACCTATCCCAACTTCTCATGGACCCAAAGGTTTTTTCCAAGAAAATTACTAGGACATTTTGGCTACACAATTGCTCTAAGGTCTGGAAAATGCTCCTGCTCCTCATATAGTCACAGGATCCTCAACAAATCAGGTAAGTTAGCCCAAGTCTGGCATCACTGGAGCAGCATGGAGCAGCTTGGATGCCCTTGAGAATTGATCTCAGTAGGAAAGGTGCTTTCCACTACACTAAGAACAGAAAGTTTCTCACACCACATCTACACCACCCAGAAGATTATTTTTTCTCTATTTCTCCTTTCTATTTTTTCTTTTATATCTATTTATATTTCTTCCCTGTGCTATCTTATTCCATCTGCTCATCAAATGCATGCCTCTTTTGATGAACCTGAGGATGCAGACAAAAGCTGTTTGTTTGGTTTGCAACTGTTTAAACTTGCTTGGGGGAAACTATCTGTTATTCTCAGTGCCCATGAAGGGCTGATCCACAGGGGAGAGTAAGCCAGGCTCAGCTTCAGTTCGGTTGTCATAAACAAAATTCATAGGTAAATTCCAAGTGTTGGAATATCATTAGTAGTGAGAGAGAGCCTAGCTCAACTCTCAGAGCCAAAGCAGAGTTTAAAGTGCTGATGCTTGAAAATGTGTATGTAAACTAAGTCCATTTCTTATCAGAGTCACTGGGAGACAAATAAACATAGCATCCCTGAACATCACTATTTATCGTGTTTTATTTTTCATGATATAAATATATTTTATGGCCACTGAAGGATAGCTGGGAAAGTCTATACTCAACAATAACAAGTATCTCCAAGGAGCACTCCTGTCTGCTTTATTTTCTTTGCATTTCTTAGCTCTGCTAAATTAAGGCAATTCCACTTCTGCCGGACCATATACAGCAGACCTAAAAACCCACTGGGGACACACAGCCTCGGCAAAGGGACATGCGAAAGATCAGCGAGAATTAAGGCTGAGAACGCTGAGAGTTTTGCTCTTTGTCATCAGCGCTGCGCTGTGAATCCCAGCTGCAGGAATCTCCAGTGACAGCAGGGTCTTTTCAGAATGGGACTGCAGTAGGGGTTACCCCATAACGGACATGTAGTCGCGACTGAGGGACGATGAGGAACGTGGCAGGAGGACAGCCTACGTTTCTGAAGCTTAGGAGCTGAACACACACACCTCTGACTTGGGAAAGCATTGCAGCATTGGTCATTTGGGCATCCTCTCCTTCTGATTTATTAAAGTCCCCACAGAATCTGAAAAAAAACATGCTTCTGTCCTGACTGGTTTTCTGTCTTTCCTCACTGCTGTCTCCCATATTGTACTGCTACCTTCAACCTCATTCTCTTGTATGGAGCAGAAACCAACAAGGCTTTTGCTAGGTTTATGTCTTCGCTGTCAGATGTGAGATGGATGAAGTACACTGAGATGTCCATTGTTAAAATGAGTGAATCTCAACAGGTTCAGAGTTTGGATGCTGCTATGATAAATGTCATCTTTCTACCATCAAAGCTATTAGGTCCTGAAAAACTAGCTTGGAAATATCTTAGAGAATGGGGGGGGTGGGGTTGTTTTACTTTTCTTTTTCCAAAAGAAAAAAAAAAGAGAAGTGTTCACCTTCTTAGAGAGAGTTGGGGAAATTTTTTAAAACAAACCCTTTTATGGAGTTTCACATTTGTCAGTACTAGCTGGAAAATGGGAGAAAAAAACACTGTATTTGACATTGGTTGTAGATTTGGAGGGAAACTCCAATACCGAAGCCTGAAAACAGTAAGGAGGTAAAAAAACCCCACACCCCGCAGATTCAAATCAAAAGCATCTCCAAAGACCTACAAAATTGGGAAAGGTCTGACAGACTAAACTTTGTGCTTCTCCCTGCTCTAGTGAGACCATTTTTTAAATTAAAACATGGTACCATCTCTACTAATAGCCATGGTATGGTAGTGGAACAAATGTATGGAGAGTGTTAGAGAATAGGAAAGGAGGAATGAGCTCAGATTTGCTGTGCAGCTCTAACAGCTTGAGATGGAGGGGGCAGATGGGGCATTTCTCTAAGCAGGCTGGAAGAATGTGGCAATGAAAGGACAAGAAAATTGAAGGCAATTGAACCATGCAATCAGGTTTTGTCCTCAACCCTGGCCATCCACTTAGTCCTCCAGATTTGTCTCGTGTTTCCCAACACCCTGGCTAGTGGGTCTCAGCCGCACTGCCCGATGCACATACCCAATCCAGCCCACAGACTGTGCCCTGCAATGAACACCCTTCCTCCACTAACTGAGAGCAAGACTAAGGAGACAAACCAGATAATTTCACCTCGCCTTCACTGTTTGCCTTCTGGTATAATTACAACCATACAAATATACCATGCTTCTAGGGCTTTTGAGATATGACTGCTCCAGGTCACCTGAAAAGAGCAACAGGGAATGTGACATGGGGAGGCAAGAGAACAACACAGAAAATGATGCACAACTCCTCATGGCAGTCCCATCCACCATAGCAGAAGCAGTCCAGCCTAGTTTTGAAACCCAAGGATGGAAACTGTTTCTAAAAGAGCAGCATAAATTGCTGTGGGAACAGATGAGAAAAGCAATGGGATGCCATGTAACACCTGGCAAAAATGGGTTAAACAAAAATAGCAAATTAGGGGTAACAAGCTGGCCAAACATAATACTGCTATCCACACAGCCCACATTAGGCAACGCAGCTTTGATCTCTCTTCTGTGTTACAGCAGAATTTATGATATAAAGGAAAAGCAACAGGAGACTCCAACAACACTGTACATTTTATCTTTCTCTATGCACAGATACGAAGTATGAATAGCATCAAAGAAGGAATGAAAACCGTCAAGCCTGGCCTGCATCCAGAGCGAAGCAAACAGCCATCCATCTAGTCAAAGCCAGGACTGATATGTCTATATCTGAGGGGAAAGCAACACAGCAATCCAGGTTTCCTGTCATGGATGGGTTCATCTGCAGGGCTATGATACAAAAACCTCTTTTTTTTCTCTCGTCCTCCAACATATAGCAGGGCAAGATGCAGCCCAGCCTGAGGCCTCGCTTGCCACAACAAAGCAGGTCACAGCAGCTCAGCAGAAGCACACCATAAGGTTCTCCCTGACGCTCTCAGCTGCAGATAAGATCATCAACTCCTCTACCATCCAAGGTAAAGTCAAAAGGCCTAGACTTCCTCTCATTTACACCATGCCAACACTGTTGACCACAATGGAGAATCGCAAGAAAATTCAGCCCACAGATGAATTTCACACGGATACTCAGACGTCAAGCAGACCTTCAAATAGATAACAGCTCTTTTAAGATTCACAGAAAGACTCTGAGAGCTACAGAAATGCTTATGATTGTTCATTTTCATGGAAACAGGGTCCTTATTCCCCTCCACAGCAGCTCACCTTATATCTTTGTTCATTTTCCATGGTTTAACCTCAGGCATAAGAGTCTCCCACTTTAGTCAATGAGACTTGACGTCACTGGAAAACTCTTGGGAATGTGCTAGATGAGCTCTAGCTACAGCTTGTGGCATCTTCATCTTCTCCACAACCCAAAATCACGAGCAGGGGATCACATCACAGCATGTGTTTTTGAGGGCAGGAAAGGGAATAGATGGGCTGAGATCAAGAGAAACAGCAAAAGCAAATGGTTCCAGAAGATCCCATTTCCACACAAATTTCTCTCATGCTTAACTAGAGCAGAAGAAGGCGCAGGAGAATACCATAGGCACTCAACAGCTGAACAATGTTCCTTGAGAAAAGGGCAGTATTCATAGCTTTCCACACAGTGAACTTTAAGACTATGTAAGATTCATTAAACCTTTGGTCGGAGGAATTCCAGTATCCGTTGCATTTCTACTGTTGCCGCCGTTAATGTGGGCCATGTCCATATTAGCCAGGATCACAAGTTTGTTTTCTCTGGAACTCTTTCATGGATGGAGTAGTTCCAAGATATTAAATGATGTAGCCTGATAGCTCAGGAGGCAGAGCTCCAAGATTCCCCACCGATCCCCCTTAGGAAAAGGTCCAAAGTAGGAAAGCACTTACCAGGGTATAAAATAAAAATAAGAAGGAAAAAAAAAAATTTTAAAAAAAAAATCTATTTAAGACCAAGGACAAAATAAAAAGGCTATTTTAAGGTCTGAGATGCCCTGTGATTTGAGTCAAGGTACCCTCCCTGTCCAGAGGCACAGCCAATGCTTCTCTCCAGACTGCACAGAGGTGCAGCTATTTAAAGGCACTTGGAGGCTCACTGCATGATGGAAAGCAGCCAGATCAGTTGGGCCTCACTGGTTTTGTTTTCGTTAGACTGAAGCCAGAGTATGTGAAATGACTTGTAAGAGGACCAGAGAAGGGGGAAGGACTGGGCACCCAGCAGTTTCACCCACAACACGCAGAGCTTAGTCTCTGCCTCATTTAAATGGTACTGGGTCAGAGAGGAGGTACGTGAGCAAAGAGGATAGCTCTTCGGTCCCTCACAACACCCATGGCCATGCAAAGGTGCATGGCAAAACTCTTGGGGTTTATAGGTCAGCCATGAGAACAAGCTGTAGGAAAGTGTTTGCAAAATGCCTGAGAGTTTGGTGGTTGCTGACATCCTGGGCATTATCAAGCTGTTGCCCTGCCTCTGTCCCTCTGCATGTTTGCACTGCTATGTCCAGGAGCCTTCTCCTCTGCAGTTCTCACTGCCTGGAGGAACAACTGCATCTCCCTGCCTCCACGAGTCCCCATTTCCCAAGGCTGTGCACTCTTTCTGCCTCTGTACTTCACAAAGCCCATGAGACCCAGCATGAAAGATCCCATCCCAACAAGTAATACATCATTTTTGTCACTTCGGTTTTCAAATATATTCTTTTGTCAATTTTTAATTATTTTTTTTTTCAAGTCAGCCCTCAGAGTGCTGACAATTTAAGCACCGTGCACAGTGTTACAAGATCTTCTCATTTCCACTTTGCCTGACAGGTATCTGTGTCCCTCTGACACCGCCTCTGTTCCCCAGCTTCTTCAGATAGCAACAGTCACCCTAAGCGTTTTACACAGAGTTAGACCGCTGACTAATCTGCCCAGAAATTAATATCCACTGGGAAAGAATCTGGTTGAGCTCCTGTTCCTTAATTGCTGATTAATTCCAATTATGGTACAGCTGATCCACCAGTACCACAGATCACCACATCAAAGAGCCAACCAGCAAAGGAAGCCCCTGAGTTAGAACAGCAACAGCCCTGTTGCACACTTCTTTATAGCTGGAGAGAACTTCATAAACTTTAATTTGTTATGCCTCGCTCATTCCCTGGGGAGGTAGGAGCTGTTATATTCATTACGCAGATGGCAAAGCGGTGGCACGGAGCGGGACAAGAGTTTCTCCAAGGTTCCTGAAGGAAACGATGCCAGTTGTGGATATTCAGCAGGGAATAGCCCCAGCTCCCAGACTCCTGTCCTCTCCAGGAGCTCTAGAGTCTAGATGGGGGCAGAAATCCTTGGTAAAGCCAAATGGCCAGGATATGAGAGCGGACACCAAAAGGAAACACACATAGTGGATCGGAAAGCACACAGCTGCTCCAGTCTGCAGTTGGGACCTTCCCTGCCCAGGCAGTGTCAATGATGCTCTTCTGTTCTTCAGAGGACAGGAGGAGACTGATGGAGGAGCTGATTAAGGCCCAGGATAAATCCTTGTTTGCTCAAATCTCTTTACTCTGCCGTCTGCTCCAGTAATACCTTACATCATCTAGAAAGGCCAGAGTTGCCCTCCAGGAAGCCCAGGAGCAGTACAAGCCCAAGAGCCTGGTGTTGGGAGGAGCATCCTGTAGGGAAGCGCGATTTCATGGAGTTTACAAGCTGAGGATGGAAACTGAGGAGTGCGGCAGATCTCAGCAGGCAAGGAGGCACCAAGCACTACAGAAGAGTTGTAAATGGGAACAGGCAGAGCTGAGGGCAAGAACGCAGCGAGAGCAGCAGGGAGCCTTGAGGAACAAGGTTTTGTTGATTTTTTTTTCAGGCTGTTTGGATGCTGTGTTGTCTGGAATTATTGTCCTTCATCTGTGCCTCTCTGCTGATTGTTTTGGAAATGAAGGCTGCCACCACAGCTCTTCTTCTCTTGATAATAGCCCCACTAGATGGTTCTCAAACTAAGTTGCTTTCCGCACCAAAATATATCAGAAGAGTGTCATTTGTCTTCCCAGGTGAGATCTCCTGGCTCCAGATTTTGTTTCAAGACCATGTTTTGGTACCTGCCAGTGTGTGGCAAGCTCTAAAACACACTCTCCAGGGCATGGGGAGGGCTGTGCTTTCCCCAGGGGAAGAGGGGACAGCAAGCAGAGGAATGTAAGTTTGCGTGGGGATAATGCTGCTCCTAGGGAACAATTTGGGTAGTGCCAACCAAATGAATGGCAGGTATTTGTGGTGGCCTTCATTCTGCAGGAGGAGAGAAAGGGCTTTGCTCCCACAAAACACACATGAAACAGTATGTTTTTGCAAGAGAAGGTATGAAACACCTGGAAAGATCCTTGCAGTCAGCAAAGCAGAGACGAGGTCAGTGGGGAGCCCCCCAAGCAGTGCACTGGGGGGGCTTCTGCTGTGCAAGGAGACCCTCACTCCACCCTGCTTTGCAGAGCAGGGAAGGTCTAGCACATAACAGCAGGGCAGCAAATGAAGACCTAAGCTCAAAATGTGTGGCTGCTGTGAATTAGGAGCTTTCATTCAAAAGAGGGAGGAAGGACCAGGATTTCTTTCCTACCAGGTTTTTCCAGCATGTGGTCTAGGTGTGCATTTTTGCTCTGTCAGTCAGCTCCAAGCTTGATCAACTGCATGACTGCCAGACCCTTCTCTGACCCAGTTTCATTTTGGGTCTGAAAATAAGTCTCCCTCTCCCCCTTCTCTGTCTCACATCAAGTCACCCAAATGCACAACACATTTAAAGCACTTCAGCCGAATCTTATTTCACACCATATAATTCTGTGCAAGCCTTTGTGTCTGCCCCACTTGTGTCATTGGCATGTGCTGATCAAATATCAGCAGAGATGAGGGACAGGGAAGGGGCTGAGCTCCCAGGTCTCTGGATGGGGAAGCACTGCAAGACAGAAACTACCAGGAACTCAACCATCCAAAACCCATTTTCCCTCTGCCAGAGGATTTCACGCTTGACAAAAAGGGAAACAGCTTTACTTAAAAAACAAGTTCTTTTTTATTCTCCATCATCTGTCATCAGAAGTCCTGCCTGCCACCACAGCCAGGACACATCCTCCTCTACGTACGCTGCTCCTTGCAGCAAAAGCTGCCCACACCGAGGCAAAAGTATGCAAAAACGTACACTTCTAATAGCACTTTCGTATTTGCGCATGCAACTAAATGTAAGAGATCAGAGTCCACAGCCCTAAATTCAATCTCAGTGTCAAAACCAGCCTGTGCACAGAGGAAACTGAGCTGAGCGATACCAAAAGTGCCAGCAGAAAGCAGGGAGAGCATGCACATAACCTGCTGCATGTGGGACACGTGGGATGGCCAGTGGGGAAGTGTGTGAGAGGAAAGCAGAGAGCGATGCTGCAGCATGGAGCACGTGTCGGGGAGCAGAGGAGTGCGGGAGCGGGGCTGGGGAGAGTGCGAGCGCACACGTGTGGGGCTGAGAGCATAACGCTGCTGAACATTTCCTCTCACTTTACATTACGGATTTAATGGCTTTTAACAGGAGACTTTGTAAGCGATCAGGAATTGGAACAAAAGGAGCTGGGGGAATAATTATTCTAACCAGGGGAGCTAAAGAACATGGCAAAATCGCGTGCTGAGCAATCATGCTAATTAAAGGCACCCAGAAGAATCAGGATAGAAACGCCAAATGGTTTTCACTCTGCTGCCCTAATCCACTAACTGCCTCGTCACTTTGACTCCCACCAGCTGTGGGAAGGACGGCTGTGGGTGAGTTGGTTTGTAGCAATAAAGGATGGAGCTAAACAAGTGATGGGGGGGTGTTAGTTCCCTCTGCAGTAGGCTGAAGCAACGTTTGGCATGCCAGACTGAACAGTGGCTGCTTTGCACCAGCAACCTGGAGGGGGACCAAATGCCTCAAGAGCTTCTGGCTGAGCAGCAAGGATCCAAACACACTTCCCAGAAAGCAGAACAGCTGCTGGCAACTACAAGCGTGAGGCTAAACACAAGCCACAGCCACAACCCTGGTCCTCTTTGGGCTGGTCAGGTCTGTGGTGTGACTGTCTGCAATTAGCTGTGTTATGTGGCTCAGCACGGTGGTCTGTTCTGGGTGGTGTTTCCAGTGCCACACTAGAGCTCTGGCAGCACTGAACATGCTGCTTCCTTGTCTACACAGCTTTGGTCATTGCTGGGTTGGGTCCCCTCAGGTTGGTGCAGGGGCTTTCAAAGGTAAGAACATCTTCTATGCAGTGGGCATCATCCTGATCTTCTACTGCTTAAAATACCAGCTGGGGTTCATACCATGCTAGCAACAGGAAACCAAGAACTAATGCTGCAACATGGGCACATTTTCACCCAGAAGTGGAGACTAGGAAAATGTCCATGTTGTACGGAAAGGAAATGAACACGATATTGCTCCAACAGACTCGAGGCTTCACGGACCCAAATAAAAACTCCTGCACGCTCAGCCTGGTGTAAAACCCAAGACAGACTCCTCAAGGAGCTGCTGAGCCTTGACCGGTTGGCAATGTCAGGGGAAGATCTTCCTTGGATATTGTTGCATTCCAACCGGGCATTACATGCCAAGGCAGATGGATGCAGAAAACATGATTAACAGAACAAGGCACACAGTGGTGAAATCACACGCTGAGTACAAAGAAGTCTCCCTCTGTCCTTTCCGACCTCCAGGAGGAGGTCCACCTCTGATAACTGCTTGGGTGAGATGTGAGTGCTTTTCTCTCCATCAGTGCAGACCTGGGTTTTGTTGCAGCAGTCGCCTGTGTTGGCACAGAGTGAGAGCTGTATGTAGGGGAGGCAGGGCATCAGAAAAGCAAATGCTAACAATGGCCATCAAGTAACAGCTTTCTATTTAAAAAGCAATGGCTTGTTTGTTAATCAACAGGTCCATTAACACAGAGCAAAATGCCTCTCTAACGGACACAGGATCACAGGCTGAACTATCTATGTGCGGCATCTTTTGATTGATTCACCCTAAAGATCATCAAGTAAATGAGAGAGGATGTAATATTTCTGCAGGAAATATTCCACAGCAGATACATTGATTGCGACACTCAGTCAGCTGCTGTGTGCCAGTCTCTTCTTAAAGAGACTTCATATTTTATTCTCTGATTAAATATTTCAAAACTGAGAACAAATTAGGGACATTGACTCAACCGTGCCATGCACTTGGCCCACGGAGACCTGGTATCCTGCCAAGGAGGATCACACAAGTGGTCGATGTCCAAACTGCTCCCTCTCTTCCTGCCCTCAAGGCTTGTGATCCTGTTGCCTTGGTCCTTGCCCATCCACACATCCAGGCCACTCCAGGCTGCCTGGCCTCTTCCTGCCATGGTTAAATCCTTGACCCAAGCCAAGTGAGCCTGCTTGGTGGCACACCAGGAAAACAGATCTGTTGACTCGTTTATTCAACTCCTACCTGCAGCTAAAGCTGCAAAATCATGGTCCATTTTGCCTGTCAGTGCCTCTCTGACTCCTGCTCTGTCACCACAACAAATCCATTTTTAATCGAAAACCCACTGAATGCCCAGCGCGACAGGAGGAGACAGGGCTGAGAATGAGGAATACCCTGAGGACAAAAGAAGAAAGTCCAGGACCGCATAAGGAAAACAGCAATGAAACCATCAGCTGAATAATTTGCCACATCAGCAATCCCAGCTGGCAGAAATAGCCCATGAGCCAGAGGTAAGTGCTTGCTGCAATCTTCAGTTTGCAAAAGCAGGTTCTTTTTCCCACAGACCAAACCCTGGGCTGACCCTTCCTTTATAAACTGCTGAAAAAACACTGTCTTCTGAAGGAGTTCTGCAAAAACACAGTGACACTTCCAGTTTACGTGCAAGCCCTGCGACCGCTCACCAAGCCACAGCCTTGAACTTGTCAAAGCCACCCTGAACGAGACCAGTGGGGCCAGGAGACCAGGGCTGCTGCCACCACTTCTGAAATGACATGCTTATTTCACATGCAAATGAGCCACACAAATTGAGACCAGACCCTCCTTTTCCCCTCTGAGCTACTCATAAATAACAGAGATGTAAGGCAGGTGAAGGGTCTTTGAGGTGGGTTAAACACATAGGTACAAAGGACTGAGCATCTAATTGGAGATAAAAGAAGGCTGAACATTCACCCAGGTCCCACAGGGAGACACAGTTAACCTCCCATCTGGAGATAAGCTCCATCAAGAGGGAGTCCAGCCTGTTGGAATAATGACTCCTTGAGGCAAATCAGAGGTGCCAGCAGCTATAAATGAGGGCTTTTCTCTGCTGTAACTTCCATCTTTTTTCCCCTTCATTACCAGCAGGGAAAAAAAAATAAATAAAAAGAACCTGCAGGTCCCATTCAGGCTGAATTACACATGCCATCGCAGCCTCACAGCCAGGCAACAAAGTAAGAGGTGCAGGTATAAGCTTGGCTATGGACGCTGGGCTCCTGCCCCCACTTCCATTCTTTTCAAAGAAAATAAAATCGAGTTTGTATCGACTACTGAGAAAACGAGACATTATACAGGACACGACCCTCCACAATCAAATTAGGTCAA
The DNA here is from genome assembly GCF_000690535.1 of Cariama cristata. Classification (NCBI taxonomy): domain Eukaryota; kingdom Metazoa; phylum Chordata; class Aves; order Cariamiformes; family Cariamidae; genus Cariama; species Cariama cristata. Next base: position 17,812 of record NW_009621535.1, on the reverse strand, counting down.
TGCAACACCATAACCAGCATGGAATTCGTAGCCCTGATAGCATATAGGATCAAGGAGAATGGTTTTATGCAGTAAACATTAAAAGACAAAAGGAAAATGAATCATATCAGGACATAAGCAAAACCAGAGTGTGAGATAAGTTTGGAGCAGCAGGAACAAGCAGCACTCCTGTGTCAGGGCTTCCCTCCCAAGCTCTTCCTGTGTCCCCATTCAGACTAGCCTGCCACTTCTCAGTGCTGGTCATTAAAAACATGGCAAGCACTGGGAAATGTCTTTGGCACTTCCTGCACAGCTTCCTTGCTTCCCCATCCCTGGAGCTCTGATGGTTTCCAAAAGAGTAAAGCCACTATTCACAGAGCAGGTTTCCAGCTGTGGCCCTCACTGTGTCAGCAAAATACCCAACAGCAACACGCTCAAGGTGCTGATTTTGGGAGTGCTGAGTTCTGTTCAGGCAAGGGAATTAACATCCTACTTTTGCTGTAAGTCACCACTTCTGTGTCTATATATATATTGCACACAGATCATCAGAAAATAAAAACCAAATGCATGGTCCAGTTGTGCAGACTTTTGCCATCACGGTTTGGCCCTCAGCTCTCCTCCCATTCCCCTCCCCCAGCTCACATCTCTCAAACATCCCCTGTCTATGCCCTCTTCCTCGGCATACCCCTGCACAGGTCACCCCCCATCCCAGCTCTCTCATACCCTCTCCTGAGTGCTTGGTCTCCCATAGGGAAGCCCTCATCACCCAACTGCCAAGTGATCACCAGAAGAGAGAAATCCATAAAGCTGCTTCAACCCAAACATCCCTCTACAAGAGGGGAGGGAGGTCTCCAGTGGTCCAGGTGCACATGTTGGTAGGTATTTATGGTGATGTGCAGGCCACCATGTGTCTCTGGAAAGGTGAGGGTGGGTTAGCACTAGGTGTAGGAGTAGTGCTGCTCATCACTATACTGGGACTATGAGGATCTAGACGTGGAGCCTGGGCTCTGTGTGAGCTCGGAGGTGAGTATTGCCACCCCACACAGATCAAAACCCAGCTCAGCACAACTCCCCCAGCATCTGTTTCACCCCATCAAGCGGAGGAATATGCATCCAATATATTCATCCTGCTATGTGCAGGAAGGAGGACACAAACCTTCCTAAAACCTAAGATTTACATAGCAGTCTACGGCAATGGTTTCCCAACTGCATAATGAGTACATTAACTTTAGCTAAGCTGATTCTCCAGAGATTAAGAGATGGAAAAGAATAATTGAAGCAAACTGTGATAGAGTTTTTGATTAAGCAGCTGATGATCAATAAAAGTTATCTGCAGGGCACAGAGTGTTAATGAGCTACCATTCTTGTAGCAGAGAAACACCTGAGCCCATATTCGCGACTCGACACAGCCCACAGAGGTCAGCAAGACCTCCTCCTCCAGGACTGACAATGCGAGAACATGGGCCACTGAGTCCAGAGGTCTCTTCTGCCTTCGTTCCTGTTAAAAGGTGGTGGAAGAAGGAAAAGAAATAAGCTTAAAGAGGAACATGGCTAGAAAGAGAGAAATTAAAAAGGTTAATGGCCTGATTCAAGGCTTGAGATGCTATGTTTGGGGGGAAAAAAAATAAATTGAAAATGCATTCATAACCTTCTCAGACAGCTCCATTAATTTAAAGAGGCCTTAGAGCTCTGCAGCTGTAACACCGGCACCCAGCACACCTACAGCAGGGAGCAAGAAGGCCCAGCCAGCCGGGCTGCCAGCTCTCTGCAACCAGTGATGCAAGGCACAAAATGCCCCACAGCACATCCTGTAATTGCTATCCCGTTATCCCTTCCCCCACAGTGATGTCACTGCAAAGAAGTATTAGGTGTTAACTCTTAATACTTTTTAATATCTTAAATTCATCCCCAAAGATTCTAAGGCATTAAAGAGTGGACTTTATAGAGAATTTCTCATAATAATGTAGCCACCTGTTTAATAGAAAGGCTGCACAAGGGTTTCAGAGAGCAAGTGGAAAGGAGAGCTTCAAATTAAAGCTACAGAGAAGAGACAAGACTTACATCAGCAGAGACATAGAATATCATTACCTCTGCCTGAATTTAGCTATTTCATTGTAACTAATCATTTTACTCTTCCAGAAATGTCCGGAGAACAGTTAGTGACCACAGGGAGCTGCTAGGATCTTTGTATTACATTTCCTCCCAAAGTTGACTCCTCTGACAACCCAGCCCGGCCCAGCCTGCCTACAAAAGGGATTTGTTTTCCCAAAACTCACTTAGCCTTCCCGTCCTTGGAGAGTCTAGGGAAAGCTGAGAAAAAATCAGCAGACAGGATACTCTTTCTGGAGTGTCCCAAAGGGAACAGAGGGGATGAACAGCACATTAGGATTTCTCCCCCAGTTTCTCAAATTCTCACAGAACTGGGGTTTGCAATTGCCCTCTGCAGAGACCGCACCAAGACAGATCATTAATACTACTTCACGCTGAGGATCTTTTGTATTAGAAAAGCACTGTAATTACTTAGTTTAAATCTCTATATTATTCACAAGATCCATATCTATCAAGGATATAGTATTTACACTGCTATGGGGAAACGTAATAAATAAGGCAATAAGCGCTTCCTTCCTCCAGATCAAGATGAAAGTCTGCATCTCAGAGAGCGGCACTTTCCTTGGGCAACGAGGATCATATCCCAGGCTCCCCGCTCAATTCCTTCAGCCAGGAACTAAAGCCAAGGTAAAAAATAACTGCTCTTCCTTCAAGCCCAGCACTCGAGCTCTAACCAACTCCAACCGAGCGGGTCAGGAGGCAATGCCTAGGTGGAATGAGTTTGGCAGAGCTCCTAGGAGGTCAGCAAAGAAAGTTCTCTTCAGAATTAGCAGAAACATGTTAGACTGCAGCATGGCCCCTGTGAAGGTGGAAAGGAAGAATTTGATCTAACCTATCTGGGAAGAAGCAGGAAAAGCTCAGAATTGTCATTTTGTGGGATCATAATATACAGCTGACAGTTCCAAGAACTTGTTTGTCCATCTAAACTCCTGACTCCAAAAGACTGACTGTGAAAGGACTTCAGGTGGTGACTCATAAACACACAACACGGTCCAGCGGGTTGAACACGGGCCAGACTGCTAGCTGTCAGCAACCTGGTGTGACCTGAGCAAATTGATGTCTTTCCAGCTGCCTCTCCTCATCCATAAAATGGAGATGAAGATGCTTGGCAGCCCCTTGATGGGCTGAAAGGAGAAATGCCTCTTTCCAGGAAATAGTGGAGGTGCAAGATGCCAGGTTACTTCTCCTTGTTAAGAAGGGGATAAAATATACCCCATCCCTCAAATGCTCAGCTGCCTGCTGTGCTCTCAGTAAGGTTCCCCTGACATTTGGGCTCTGCTGGGATCT
>NW_009621535.1:0-14401 GCF_000690535.1 Cariama cristata | reverse complement strand
CCCCCCCATCTCTGGAATTTGCTCAGAATTTATTTTTAACACAGCCCTCAGTGTGAACATTTGTGGTGGGATTCGTATGAATTTGTGCCATTCTCTGACTCCGAGCTAGCCCCACCCTGGCTGCGCCAATAGCCAGGACCATCAAGAGAACAGACAGCACGATCTCCCCATCCTGAACAGGGCAGACCCAAAGCATCCTAACTCCTTCCGTGTGTTGGAAGGAAGTTTGGGGCAGCCACCTCAGATGGAGCTTCTCCTGCTGTCCAGGCGTAACTAACTTGCCCTAGAGCCTAAGACACATCAAACAGCCCTAAGCTGGGCTTAAAATGACCTTTCAAAATTATGGAGCCCTTTACCAAACTTTTAATTTCTTTTTGGTTTTGGATGGTAAGCAATGGGATAGAGCAGAAGCTGTATCCCATTCGAGAGAATATTTGAAGACTGGGCTGCAAATTTCTGGTATGTCAAGACCTCAAGAATGGCTTGAAGCATGAGGTTCTTTGCTTTGGTATATACCTGATGGACATCATCTACCCTTGCTCGATGCTCCACATCAATTACAGTACAGAGATGTAAAATGACTGATACTTTTAATACTAAGGGTCTGTCATTTATTTATTAGCTGGTGACAGGCCCTGCAGTCCAGGGTGGATGCATCATAAATCACCTGCATTTCTAACCATTAAAAATTCATCCAATTCATAATGTAGGATGCCTGTAATTTCCTTATTAGTGTTGAGTGTGAAGGATTTTTCTTTCTCCTCCCTTGGTTTTCCTTTGGTTCTTTAATTTCCCAAAGATCTTACTCATCTGAGGATTAGCTTAGCTTAATCTTGCAAGAGGGAGGTGGAGGGGTGGGAAGGGCTTGGGGAAGGGAGACAAGGGCTGAAGTAATTTTGTTCCAATGTTTTCTTCTAATTGCAAATTTGCCATATATTCTTAGGAGACTTAGCTGCCTTGTCTCCTAGTCACATTTACGGGAGCCAGAGAAACTGCTCATCCTGAATTTAAGAGATGCTTGGGGGGGCAGGGGGGGGGCGGGAATCAATCCCTTTTCCCTCACAAAGGGGAAAAAAAAGGAGGTGTGGTAGGACAGCAAAGGATGGTGTAAAACCTGTTAAAATGTACTAGTGAGATAAGAACAGGTGTCCAAGTATTATAAAACAGTATATTTCAAATAGATTAAACATGAGATAGAGAGAGATATATATATACACACAAAAAAAATAGGTAGGTATAGTAACCTTCAGACTCAGTATTCCAATTCATTGAGGAAAAATAGGTTAGTAGGGCTGAAAGAAAGGTGTGACATTTTTGCAGACCCACAACTGTAACAGAACTGCAGGTACTGCTGCGACATCAGCAACAAATAGGAACTTGGAATTAACATCAGGAAAAGCTGAGTCTACACGAAGCTGTAAGTCATTGCTTAGTTTGAGTGCTGCATCCCGTATTGACCACGCTTAGCTGCAGACAGCAGGACAGCCCGATTGTTAATGTACATACAGAAATTTTCATGCTTTTACCAAGTTTTGGTTTGTTCCTGTCTCTTAAACGGATCTATCCAGGTAGGGGCAGGCAGAGGGGGCCCAAAAAACAGGTTCAAGCAGGATTCAGCATGAGGTAACTTACAGTCTGTTTAGGAATGAGCATGCAGGAATCTAAAAATGGATTATGCAATAAACCCTGCCTTAATGGGAGACAAGCCCGGGCATCGAAAGCAATTCTTACATGCTGTGAATTCAATGTACTTTTCACCTCAAGACACTTTCATAAAAAATCTTGCATCAGCTACACATGGAAATGGGTTTGCTGAGTTCTCAGCCAGGTCTGTTCACTTCAGTAAATCACACCAAGTTCAACAAGGCTAGTGCTTTATGCTTAGCCGTGGTGCAAGACAGCTGCTTCAGGTCAGGGCTTCAGGAGTGCACCAGTAGAAGTGGTGCTTCCATTAGCAGCATCATCTTTGTCCATCCCACCGACCCCACTGGTGATGAACCCACTCCCTGTCCACAACCATGACCGATGAGACCAAGACAGCCAGGGGGATGCAGGGGTGGGCTGGAAATGTTCAGCAACTAAGAATGACAATTTCTGTGGTTTTGTTATATTATATGTGAAGCACTTGAGCTCTGTTCTACAGAGAGCAGTACTGCTCCGCTTGCTCCGTGCTGCGGGGAGGCACAAGCCATCACTGCCTGCACACACTGTCTCCCCAGAGCCAGCCACCATGTTAGGCTGGGAAACAAAATCCCCCTTTGTCATGAGAAGCTCTTTAGGCAGAATATCTTTTTACATGGTCTTTCCCCAGCTTTCAGGACTGAGCTGGGTATTTTCAGCTGTCTAGCCCAAAAGCAGCACTTAAAGTAGGTTTTTATCTTTTTTTTAAACACTACTGACGTACAGCTTCGCTGCCGGATCCTAGGCTGTACTTGTCCCACGGGGCAGTGCTACTAATGATGTTCCTGCTGTGTGTGCGGTTGTGCAAAACTGCTCCAACTCCTAAACAATAGCAGCTATTTTTAATTAGGAATTATAATTTAACCAGACAACGAACAAACAATGAGAGCCTGCAATCTTCTAACCAGAGAGACAGCTCCTATCTGACCACGATGAGTCCCCATGCACTTCCGAAAGCTACATTTTAAACCTGAAAACCAGCCTGGTTAGACTAATAAGTCACAAGACAATGTCCTTGCAAACTCTGGGAGCTGCCAGTGCCTTTGGGGGTACCCCATGGCCAGGTACCATTGGCGCATCACCTTTGTCCCAGGAACACAGAGGTAGTACCCTAGCCTCCAGATACTTTCCCAACAGCCAAGCTTTATAAGCCACAGTATACTCATTGAAAAGCAAGACAAATGTTTAACTGATGGCCAAGAGAAATCAGTACCACAACTCTACCCACACTCACATACACTCACCAGCTATTTTTAAAGCAACCCACAGCAAAAATCACACAATCAGTGAACAATTAGGAGAATACTCTTGAACCCACTTCGTTACCGCACACCAGGGCTGCCTGAGTTTGCAATAGCCTCAGGTCATGCGCTGTGTCGCCACCTCTTGCCTTGCAGGGACGAAGCCGCAGGCATGAGGACCGTTGGTTGATGAACAGAGTCCTCCTGTCTCTGGTATGGACATCTCCTTCAGGTGTACAGGCACCATGGGGTCAAGAGCACTACAACCACAACCGGATAGGGAGAAGCACCAATACCTGGGCACTCAGGCAATAACTTAGGGAATGTAAATCTGCTTTAGCCTCATTTCATCCCACTCCTCTCACCCTGCTACAATGAGTATTGACTCCTGCCAGACCATGGGTGAAAAGCAGGCCTGTGCTGCCAACCTCCTAACACCCACTAGGAACTGGAGATGCAACCATCTTTGATGGCTTCAGGCAATCCCTGGCATGGAAACTGCCTGGTCAGGAGCATCATGTCATCCCCGGCTTTGCTGAGGAACGGTGAGGGTGTTCAGCAGTAATCCACATATGCTTCAGCAGCATCAGTTGTGAGGCGGAGATGATCGGTGTGTAGGTGTCACTGTGAAGGAAGCTGAGCCATGGGGAATGAAGAAGAGCTGATTCAGCAAGTGTTTTATACCATGCCCATCCCACAGTGCACAGGCAAGCGGGTGGGAAACATGCCCATGTACGTAAGGACGGTGGTGTGTGCGTGGGGGCCAGGGGATGCTGTAAGAGCAGTCGGAGGGTGTGTGAGCCCCTATATAAAATGAGCAGGGGGCTGGGTGCAAGACAGAGTAGCAGGAGTGCAGGTACACATCCTTCATGAGACGGTGCATGTCCTGGGCAGTCCGATCCAATCCATTTGATGCAGAGATGAGGCTGCCAGGCAGTGAGAGCAGCCTGCTGTGTTAGAGCCACTGCAAATCCAGGAAGAAACCAGCTCAGGGCCTCCCGTTATCTGGTTTGTTAAGTGCTTGACAGTTCACACACAACAGCCTCCCTTTCCAAAATCACCCCAGGTGAGCCAACCTTGCTTGCTGGCCTCACAGACAGTGGGATTAAATAGTCCAGAGGAGATGCTTTTAGGCTAGAGGAGCAGGCAGAGTTTTGTATAAGCAAATACTTCCCTGTCCACTCCTTGATGTCTGCATCCAGGGATATGTCCATCACCAGGGCAGCCTCTCTGGAGGTAGGTCAACATTAGCAGCCCAAAGCCATGCTCTGCTTGATCTAAGGGTTTCTCTTCCTACTGGATCCCCATCACCAGGAACATCCCTGCCCAACGTATCGTCACCCACCACAGATGTGCTGCCAGCGTCACTTCCCCACCCCGGGGCTGGAGCCTTCTAGGCCTCCTTTGATCTTGGGTGTTGCTACAAATATCTTCAGTAAACACGTGTTCAAGTAACAAGTAGGATCTAAAACTCCAGCAGCTGAAGGAGGTAATTGGCTCATGTGCAAACCAAGTCAGGTGTACATCGCATCTGGAGCAAGGCAGGGTTCCACTGCTGCCTACAGCACCAGCACCTCCTTCTAAAGCAGGCAGGGGCCAGGCAGACCCACGTTTTTCTCTATCCCATGCTGCTTTTCTTTCTCTTGTTACAACCACATGGACAACATCTGCAGAGCTGGCTGAGGAGCAAGGTATACGCAATAGATTTTTCCAGCCTTTCCAAGACAGCCTGAAAAACTCTCATTTCGGTAGCACCGTCATGGCAGGAAGGTCTGAAGGTTGAATCACTGAGCATGAGGTTGTAACTCACAGTACAGGTGCAATAGGTGGGATGGGCACTCTGCCTCTGCAAATGCAGGTTGGACTTCTGAGTTCTGGAAAATGTGGATATTTCTTCCACTTGGTCTTTCAGATCTGGATGAAACAATGTGAGGGTAAAATAGCCACAGGTAAGAAAAACCATCTGAGATGGCTGGTAAGAGCTGAGCAGGTTTGATCAAGTCCTACTGGCCGTAGGATTTCTCCTGTTAGTCAGATGTTGCAGCCTGGGTGAGAGGACGAGAAGGTGATGGATGCTGGGCATGAGGGAACTTTTGTTCCGCTCTGGTGAGGGACAGAAGCAGTAATTTTGGTTGCTCACACTTTTCTTCAGATACCTGCAACATCTGACAGAGTCTGTGAGTTTTCTTCAACATCCAAATCTTTTGCAGGACATTCATGTCAGCACTTGGACCTCTGAGCAGTTTCTGTGAAAGGCAACCGCAAACCAGAAGGAAGAGAAATTTGGAGGCAGAAGGTCATTGCAGGGACCTCCAATGCCTTCCAGCTGCTAGCAGCTGAGCGTTGAGGTCAGGGCTTTTCCACAGACCCAAGCCACAAACCCATGCTTTGCTAGGACAAAAGAGGAGACACAGAATGGAGTAGCAAAACACACATAAATGAGTACACGCCTACTCATAGGTCCTCATTAAAACCCCTACAAGTATCCCATATGGGTTGACTGAGAAGGACAAGACTGTAAGACAGTGAGGAGCCCCGGTGCAGAAGACACTCGACCCACAAGTGTCTATTTCAGAGAAGTAACGGGTGTTGGGTCCTGCTGGAGAAAAGCCTGGGGCTTTCATGTTAGAGGAGAGGAAAAGAGAAGTTTGGAGAAACTGGAGAAAAAGCAGAGACCTGTGGGAGGGACTGAGACCTGTACAGCCTGGCCCCAGGCTGGGCACTGGGCAGCAGAGTGCTGCTGTCACTTCACACGGGGCTCCACATTTATATTGCATAAAAATAACATTTGACAAATCCTCTTATCCCTCGGGGTGGGGGGAAAGGAAAGTTTCTTTTTTCCACTACCAACAATTTCAGTTTTCTTTTTTAGCCAAATAAAACTGCAAGCATTTATGGCTTTAATTTTATGTTGTTTTTGGCAAAAATGGGAAGATGAACTGACCAAAAATAGAAATGTTGCACACTTTTTAGCTTCCCATGCCCAGGATGAACAAAACACACTAAGCAAACAAAAAGAATTTACAGTGGTAAGGGTGAATATCCTTCCCATTTTTGTTTTCAAGACCTATTAGAAACAGAGGTAAGGAAATCTACTTGTTTAAAAAAATACCGTTTTTGAAATGACCACAATGTTCTTTTTAAACTGCACTGAAATACAAGATAAAGACAGGGTACTGAGTGAAAGAGTGCTGATGGAGCTTTTATTGTGTGATTTGTCTTGTTTTTTTCTGAAGTACTTCTTTTTAGCCGATTACCATGTATTTACAGTTAGCGTAATTATATCTAATTACTTAATTAGCATGAATACGTGTAATTACTAACTTCGAATATGTAATTATGTCAGGGCAGCCTGTAATAAATGAGGTTGAAAAAAACCCTCATTAGGACTCTACAGAAGGACAGCTGCTCCACCCATGTGGAGAATGCATCCCCATACCCAGACTGCGCCAGTCCTAGAAGAGGAAAACAGCCAGCTCCGGTCATGTCTGGCAAAAATCTCCATCAAAAGCAAATCACTTGCCCCAAAAGTCTAGCTTCACAGCACTGGTGGGAACCGAGCATCCACTGCTGGGAGGCAGACAGGGGTCTGCCAAGGATCTGCCCCCCAGATTCATTTTCTCCACTGAGGTTTGGATTTTTTTCTCTGATTTGTGTCATTCTCAAGAAGACCTGTTTTGTTGGATGAGAGATATGAGGGAACAGAACAACTCCAAAAACGGTGCTGTGGCATTTGAGTAAAGCTTAAGAGGTCAGATCCAAGAACTAATCTGCATCTGATGCGTTGTGCTTATAATTACTTACTACTTAATTACTGCTATTAAAGTAAAACAATCTTCCAAAATGTTTCTTCTGAAACATAACCAATCTTTTACCACCGAAATCCCCAGCTATTCATAATTACAGAATCTGAATTTTGCAAATTCAAATCCTGAACATTAGGAGACGGAGCTAACGTAAGAAGTTGCTGTTACTGCCAAGTCTGCCCACAAAGACTAACAGCCATCTTCTGGACACAAATGAGGGTAGACTGGATCATGTTTTGCATCACCAAAACCCCTCACCATAGGTTGAAGTCATGTGGTCCTACACCTCATCTCCTCATCACATATTCTGTCCACAGTGCTTGCCACAAGTAGTCCTGTTCTCTGTCATCTGTTTATTTCCAAATATAGAGAGGTGCAAACTCATCACAACCTGTCACTCCTCATGCTGACATCTGCCAAGCACATTTGTCACTTGGTTTCTCTTTGATGTGCAAAAGAATGGGAGAAAAAGACTGGTTTAGCTTATTCTTCTGAAACCAGTTTGTGGTTGGACTGTCCCCATTGCCAAGCTCTTTACTTAACCCTCCAGGCAGGGCTGAGGATGGCTGAAACAAGGATTGGTTGGAAACTCTAGTGCTGCCCAGCATGCCACGGAGTTACAGCGTAAAGGTGGGAGGAACGTCTTCCGAAAGACTCAATGTTTCGTCACAAGAAAACAGGGTGGTGCAGTTTCTTCCATGGCTCTTTGAGAAGCCCTCAGCCAGGAAGGAAAAGAGGACCCTGAGCCAAGCTTATCCCTCCTGCTCCTCTGAATCAGGCAGTAGCAGAAAACAGGTAAAGAGACAACTGCAAAAATCCCAGAAAGTCAGAGGTGAAAGCTGGCTTCTGCGCCCTTCATCCCGTCGATGTGAGGACAGCACATCCCCAGTGAGGAACACATCACTATCTCCTTGAGGACACGTTAAGAAGAGCAGCCCACAGGACAGCATCGCACAGCGGGAGCGAGAGGGGCTGCTGCTCCGCGGGCAGGGAGCTGCTCTCCATATTTCAGCTGCAATTCCATTATGCAGAGCTAAGTGGCTGGGAATAAACATCCGTCATCCCTGCGTGATAAGCGATGTTTGCTAGTATAGAGGGTGACAGAAATCTATATCACATCAATGTACTATTAATACTGCATTAAGCGTATAGAGTTTGCTCTCCTCATTGCAGCTCCGCAATGGGTATTGGCATGTCCTCAACCCAGACAACATCCAAGAGCACAGAGATGCTTGCAGGAAGAAGGAAGGAGAAAAGCTTCACGATGGAGAGAGAAATTGCTTGCTGAAGATGTTGCTCTAGCAACATCTCAGTGCAAAGGAGAGATGCTGGGTGCCATGGAGCACCTTTGCTCACAGCTGGACAGCAGCTCTGTGGGACGTGTGTGGCGAGAGAGAGATGACAGCTTACATCAGTACAGGGTATCGAGGCACTCCCCAGCCCAGAGGAGTTCTCCTCTCTACAAGTGACAGCAAATGAAGAAATGTTTGTGTCCAAGCTTGCACAGGGGGAAAGAAAAACCTTCCAGCGTGAAAACCACAGGGAAAATGGGACCAACAAATATTCTCCAGCTCAGGTTTAAGTTGAGCAGAGCACATAAGATCAAACAAACCCCTTACAGCGAGAGGTCCCCAAAGCATGGTTAATTTAAAAGCTGAATTGTGAAACTTTCCAGCCTCAAGCAAAGCCACCAGTGAAGTCAGAAGTTTTGTCCAAGTCTTGGGGACTAAAATACAAAACACACACCAAATCCAACCCTGCCTGAGGTCTCAAAGCTTGGGTTCTGCCCCATGAATGACAAGCAAATCTAAAAAAATGTAAGAGCTTTCAGCCTGCCAGCATCCAGCTGTGGTTTGCCTCTTGTTAGCACCCAAAGGAAGTGCCTGTGTGTGGGGTTTGGTTTCAGCCCCGCTGCCTCATGGCCCCAGGAGACCTGGAGCTCTGAAGTGGCAATTTGCCATGGATTTCCAAGTATGCACAGTTGTCACGAGTGCTGCATTTCCCCCCCATGGCACCTTCCACCAGAGAAACGGCTCCAGATGCTCTCCAAGCATCTCTGTGAACTCTTCAAGATCCTAATTAAATAGCCCTGTGAAACTTTGAGGCCAAATCCTGCTGCGAGCAACTTCCCCAGCAACCTGCCTAACTCTGACAACCCTCACAGGACAAACACTCAGAGCAAAACTTACATCAGTTGAGGTTAAAGCTCTGCTGCTGCACAGCTGCAACAGCACCCACGTCTTGCAATGGTCGGCGCATAGATTAAAGAGATTCAAGAGAACACAGGAGGGGAAGAAAATAAAATAAAGCGGGGGGAGCCCCCCTTCCCAAGAGTTTGTAAATCATTTCAGGATGAGGTGCTATAAGAAATGTAAAATATATAATTAACGGCACAGAAAAAACACGCTACATTCAGCTTCTCTGCTCCTGCCTAATCACCACCCTCCTCCTCCCCTCTCTGCAAACAGACCAAATCTACCACATTAAAATGAAAATCAAAGGGAAAGCCAGGTGCATTCACCAGGTATACCCCATTGCTCCAGCAAGCAAAGGATGGTGATAATGGCTCGGGCACCAGCTCACAGCATCTGGGAGGGTGAATGGTGGGGTCTGCCCCAGGGACACCTCCATGGGAGCAGCGGCTGCTGCTCCCCTTCCCCTGATGGAAGGAGCAGTGCCCGGGGAGCAGTGAGCTCCTGCCGAGCACTTAATGCTGAATGAGTTTCCGCAGGTTAGGAAATCGGTCTCCTCCTCCCCGTTTCCAGGGGCCGAGTTATGTCTCCTGCACTCATGAGCCAGCAGCAGGCAAGGGGAGAGCAGAGGCGGCTTCAATGCAGCACTCCCTGCTTCTGGCTGGGCCACAGAGATTGCACAAGTTGGGCGATTTTCCCCCTTTTTTTTTGCAAGCTTTTTATTTTTCCAGTTCTACCTGGAATGAGATTCACCAAAAGGATGAGCAATAGCAGGAGAGGAACATTATCCAAACCTCCTGCATTGCTCAACTTGCATCTCAGAGCTGGCAAGAGCCCTGGGAGAACTCAACTACTGGCTGCCAGCCACATGCCAGGGAGGGCTGCATCTCAACACTCACATGGGAAGTGGTGTGGGACCTTTTAAAAGCATCCTTTTACCCAGCGCTTTTCTTTTACGCTTAGAATTTAGGAACAACAAAACGGAGAGGACCACCTGCTAGTCTAATGAGCCCAGTTCACAACCCAGATTTACATAGGGAGATGCAAAAGTTTTACAGAAGCCCATGAAAACAAGACATCCAGCATCTAGGCCTCCTGTTCTTTATCTCCGTGCATCAGCCTCACCTATGGCCACATGTCCTGAGCTTCTCCCTGGCCCAGGAGGGAGACAAGGAGACAGACCCACAGCTGGGAAACTGCTGGAGGAGGAAGGGAAGGCAGGTCCTTTTCCTGGCCAGGCAGGGGTCACATCCATCCCCATGCTCCCAGGCAGCTCTTGCTCATGCCTGGGACCTCACACTCAGAGCCGACAAGGCAGAGCCCGGCTTCGAATGGCAATTTCAGGCAAGGAGGGAAGGTGACTGGTGGGTGGCGGAGGGAGGGTGAAGGGAGGTGAAGGTGAGAGTGGAAAGTCTTCTCTGGAAGCACCTACATGTATGTTGTGATTTCTGAGACCTGAGATTCACTTTGGTTTCTGGACCATACCAAGACCCACTCTCCTCAAAAACCTCCTTCTCTTCTTCCTCATCCTCTTAACCTCTTCCTCCTCGCCCTCCTTCTCCCACCCCCCCCACCCCCACCCCATGCCCTGGTCCTTTCAGGGGGCTCCGGCCGGATCGGGCACTCACACGTGTCTGGCTTGTGGCAGTTGTGACCTTGTCGGAAGTACTGGGGATTCTCGATGACGGGAATGCGAGTCATGCCGATCACCACCGTGTCTGGGCCAGCGTCCAGGGACGAAGGCGTCGTGATGCCGTGGTTGATGTGGTGGAGGGGACTGGCTGAATCCTCCTCTCCGCTGATCACTGCCACGGGACCTGTAAACACCACGCACATCAATCAGGCACAACAGGGGAAAGGGGACCCGTGAGACCTGCTGACCGCGCAGGTATGGATTCCTGCAGGTCAGCAGTGGATCACCACCAGCCCCTGGACAGGATGCCTGTCCTAGCATTCCTGGCAGCTGTCCCATCCCCAGGGCTAGTTTCTCCAGGCAGCTCATAGGGCAGGGAAGACACCTCAAGTTTTCTTTCTTGGTTTTGGGGTACCAGGCTAACAATCCTGCAGGTGTTAAAGTAGCTACAGGTGACACCACATCAGAGGCAAGTCTTGCACAAGATCCTCTCCTAGGGTTGTCACAAGACAGATCAGTCGCTGTGGTACCTGTATACCCCGGCATTATGAGCTTGGCAGAATACGTAACCAAGCTTAAACTGGAGAAACATCACCCCCAAAGAAGATCTATTTCACCCTAAACCCATATTCACACGATTTGTCTTGTCCTTCTTGTTTTCCCTCCTCCAGTTTCACCTGGGCATACACACTGAGCCCTTCAGTCAGGCTGATACCTACAGGGACCCACAATGTATTGGAGCAGATCCTGCTCAGCTCATGTTGCCTCCCACCACCACTATGAATGGCAACACCACGCTCTTACCCTTCTGACCCCAAAAAGCTCACAGCACCATTAGACAGGCAAGGAAATGAGGCAAAGTAGTTAGACTCCCAAGATGGGAGGAATGAAAGTCTCCTATCCCTCCACAGCTCCTCTGGTGTTCATTAATTGCTGTCAATGGAGCAAGAGCACACAGGTAGTTCCCCATGGGAGGACCTCTCTGCCACGCTGGCACCCCTTGGAGGCCACAGGCACCCCAGGCTGGCAGAGAGGACAACCCCCAGCAAGACATGGAGAAGGCAGCGCCACAACCTTTAGGCTGAGCTGCAACAACCCCAGAAGATTCCCTCCTCCTTTTCTCCTCTAATTCATCAGCCATCACCTCAAGTACTTCATAACTCCCAACGCCCCATCTGCTGCTTGCTCATGGGACCTTTTATCAATCCCCGCCAGGCTGAGACGGACGCTGCTGAGACGGACAGTGGTCCCTTTGCCCTGACCTTCATGCAAAGTCCTGAAGCTGCTGTTCCATGATTAAGGAGCCCTCAGCATGGTCCACATGCCTTCTCCAAGTCCCCCAGCACCCACTTACACATCCTTGTCTACCTCTGTGGAGAAGGTCCCCAAAACACCAGCATGCCCAAATGTGCCCACATGGATCTCCCTCCTGCAGACAGACAGACAGCAACCGTGTCCCAGCTCCTTCAGCCTCCTGCCCCAGCCATGACTCCTCACGCTCAGGTGCCTGTGCACAAGAGCATTACCGCTCTAATCTTGCCATAACCGATGGCAGGCTTGCTCCCGTAGATAAAAAGAAGTGATGAAGGAAAGAGCATCCACACCTGAGAGCCAAGGCCTGCTTCCCACACAGAGGTATTTCACAATATTCAGCTGTACCCCAATTTCTCGCTTACACTTTATTTAGTTTTTAGACTTTGTAACTTCAGCCTTTGCTATCAGCTGCCAAAGCTGGAAACTTCAGGGGACAGAGGGCCTTAATACATTATTCCCCACTTCCATCTATTCTCACCAGTCCTGCGGTCCGACTTGCAAACCAACATCACAAACAACTCTATCATGAGGTGAAACCCTCTAATCCATGCTGCAGCCATTCATGCTGCATAAACTTAGGATCCTGAGGAGCTAGGCAATGTGGAGACCACACTGCGACCTTCCATGAGGACCTCCCTTATATATTCATGTAAATGGAAAACACTTACTCATCTATGCTCCTTTTCTCCTGTCTGGATGCTACCAGGGGCTGCCAGAACCTCAAGCAAAACCAAGCAGAGATGCTGCACTGAGGCTTCAAACCTATTCAGAGGCGCCAGTCTTTTACCTACATCACACAGAAAATGTCTCTCTCCAATCAGTAATCTATTTCTAATTGCACAATTACTTTACCATGTAGCACTAGCAACAAAGAGGGGAATCTTCAAGCCATTTTACTCTCTAGAGCTTCTGGGAGGACAGGGCGAACACCGGCTCCATGCAGTCATTCTGCCTGCATTAATCTAGTCTAAAGGCTGCTCATTTTTGGAGCTTCAAGTATTGTCTGTTCTTCCAAGCAGGATATAATAAAGTTATTGTGTAATTAGCAGAGTCCTGGCAGCCATGACAGGTGTTTTAGTCACAAGGAAAAAAAGTCTCTCCCTTTATTGTGAATTCCTTCTGGTGAGTTTTGCCTTTTTTTTAACATTACTCCCTGGGCCTGCGTGACTTCCAGCTTTTGAGGTGCAAAGGCAAAATTCAGCTCTTGCCACAAGATGCCTCTGTTGGGACTACGCATGCTGTGTTTCCCCAAACACAAAAAGCAAACAGGCAATTTTGGTTTGAATGACTTTTGTTCTTTCATGATGTCAACTCTTTGCATGCAAACCAGGAGGACTGGGTTTTGCATGGTGTGCACATTCCTTCGGCCATACCCTACACCACTGGCTGGCCTGGCTGCGGTAGGAAGGGGACACCTCTGTATTTCAAGGTGTAGTTCACAAATCAAGTCATAAAAATATCAGCTGGTGTAGACTGGTGTAAATAATTTGAGGAAAGACCATAAAGATCTCCCTTGCAGTGAAGCACTGGGAGAGGCTGTTGAGGGCTTATCGCTTTCCCCAAGCAGCCAAGGTGTCACTTCGAAAGGAAGGCACCTAATCAGGCAGTGGGATGTGAATGATATGAAAAAAGTCTTCATTATCCTCTGCTTTGAGAGCAGAAGTCACACCTTTGGGGTCTGTACTGACAAACAAAGAAGCACTGGTTGGGGATGTGAAGGTTGGGGGCAGCCTTGGCTGCAGTGACCATGAGATGCTGGAGTTCAGGATCCTGCATGGAGGAAGCAGGGCAGTAAGTAGGATTACTGCTTTGGACTTCAGGAGAGATAACTTTGACTTCTTCAAGGACCTACTTGGAGGGATCCCATGGCTTAGGGCTCTGGAAGGTAGGGGGCCAAAGAGAGCTGGTTAATATTCAAGCACCGCTTCCTCCAAGCTCAAGATCAGTGCATCCTTACGAGCAAGAAATCAAGCAAAGGGGACAGGAGACCTGCATGAATGAGCAAGGAGCTTCTGGCAAAGTTCAAATGGAAGAAGGAAATTTATGGAATGTGGAAAAAGGGACAAACCCCTTGGGAGGAATTTAGGAATGTTGTCAGAGTATGCAGGGATGTGATAAGGAAGGCTGAGGGCCACTTGGAATTAGATTTGACAAGGGATGTCAAAGACAACAAGAAAGGATTCTTCAAGTAAATCAGCAGCAAAAGGAAGAGTACGGAAAACATGGGCCCACTGTTGAATGACGTGGGTGCCCTGGCGACAGAGGATGCAGAGAAGGTGGAGTTACTGAATGCTTTCTTTGCTTCAGTCTTTGTGGCTACGGTAGGGCCTCAGGAATCCCGGACCCTGAAGCCAAGACAGGAAGCCTGGAGAAAGGAAAACTTTCCCTTGGTTGAGGAGGATTGGGTCAGAGATCATTTAAGCAAACCGAACACCCACAAATCCATGGGTCCCAATGGGATGCATCCACAAGTGCCAAGGGAGCCAGTAGATGATATTGCTGAGCTGCTCTCCACCATCCTTGAAAGGTCATGGA
>NW_009621534.1:37397-45748 GCF_000690535.1 Cariama cristata | reverse complement strand
GCCGACACACGCCTCGGCCGGGCGGGCTTTCTCTCTTCCCTGCGTGAGGGATTTGTACACACAGGATTCATACATGTAGGCCGGCAGTACGTGCCAGGCTGCCGTCACTAACATGCATAGCAGTCCTCCTGGCCTGGTTTTACACCCCATTTAGGTACCCTGATTGGGTCTTACACCCCATTTCGTAAAGCCAACTGCCCCTTCCTTAGTTTAGCCGGGAGAGCCTTGCTTCCACCTTCGACGTTAGCTGATTTGCTGCTGTATAACTGGGAACTGAAGGTGCAATAGTGAGTGCTTAACTCCAGAGAAACTTCCATTCTTGGGTACAGGCCTTGAGAAGCAACCGGGAACATCAGATTCTTGCAAAACAGACTATTATTTATACTATTGCAGCTAATCTAAATGACAGACAGAGAGAAATTTGACACTGTTTTGAGTCATACTGATGGGTGGTTGTAGTTTGTATTGCAATAGCTGCTTCTCAAGGCCCCCGCCAGGGCTGGAGCAAGCCCAAAGAACACTAGGCACCGTCGGATCATATCACGAGAGGGAGACTATCCCAAATAAATGTTTCTCTCCTGTAATCATTTTGCAGTAGAGCAGCAGGTTTTCCCCTAAGACAACTTACAGACTGATACAGAAGTCACGTGTGCTGCGCTTCATGCCTTTACACAACATGGCTGTTGGCTAAAAAGGGTACATCCAGTGAAATCCGGAGAAACTCAGGCTGTCCTGTGTTATTAGAGTTGCAAGTAGAAGCACAAACTGAAAGCTGAAAGCTCTTGTTCCTAAAGGCTGGTACAAGATCTTTAAGAGGATCCAACAGGCCTTAGCTTTGCATCCCACATTGTGGTTCCGAAGTGATTCAAGTCAGAGACTGCTGCCTGGGTTGCTGAATCACCCATTACGCTTCCTGAAGCAGATGACTATTGAGATGTTTCTAAGCAGCTTCCCAGCCAAATACTGACTCACGACGGTCTTACTTTCCTACTGAGATCTGCTGAGATCTCTCACAACATGGGAGTGCAGCTGACATTTGTTGTCCACGTATTTGTGCTACCAAGGTCCCAGGATCAGCAGAACAGTGATCAGAGAAGCAGCAGCTACTTTTTTGTCACTGTGGTAATGTTTTTGTGGATTAATACAACTTTTTTTTTTTTAACAAAAAGAGGGTTCCAACAGAGATTTGATTTCAATCGGACTGCCCCACCAGCAGATAGTCCCCCAAGCAATGGAATATTGCGGTGTGTGAAGCCAACAAAGAGGTCTGACAGACATCCCGCTTCCCAGGAGTTGTGTGTGCCCTCGGTGGGCGTAGGGCATGGCCCAGGAAAAAACACCAGACATGCTTGAGGCTCCAAATGAAAACCTGAGCCATACAGTCAATGTCTCGCACTGTAATTGTGTGAAGCAACTTTCTAAACTGAGAGCACTGAACAACATACATGCTGGAACAGAACCTCGGGGGAGTCTTTGTATTTTGTTTCGTTCTAACTCAGAACTTGGAAGGGCTCTGACAGATGCTGTCTGCTGGCACGTGTACTTTCACATCACCTTGATTTCGGTTCTAGCTGTACTTGCAGGAACTTCATCTGCTGACATTTTTTTCCCAGCACAGTTTTCAAACCCTTGAAAAGCCACTGACAAGAGAACAACGAAAGGCTTCTCTTTCTTTCTGTTATTACTACCACCGCTACAGAGGAATTAGAGTGTAAATGTAAAGTAGGAGCTGCAGCATTCTGTTGAACCACATTTATGTTCCTTGGGCCCTACGGAGGTGCTTGCTTTGCAGTTGTACTTTGCATCAGCTTTCAAATTTCCACTTTTGGTGGAACATGGAACAAATTACTGCAGAAAAGTAATAATGTAACTATTACTGCTTTCATATTTAAGTGGCTGGTATTGTTTTTGATTGGTTTATTAAATCAGTTGCACAACAGTAAGATCTGGTAATTTTCACTCTCAAATATTAAAGTTTGACAGGTTCAAATGAATTGAAAAGTCCTTCAAAATAAAATTGTTTGCATGACTAATGCAAACAAAATACATTTATTAGCTCTAGTAAGTAAATGGTTTAATTTTCTTTTCATTCATTCCTAGTAAGATCTGGTAATTTTCACTCTCAAATATTAAAGTTTGACAAGGTTCAAATGAATTGAAAAGTCCTTCAAAATAAAATCGTTTGCATGACTAATGCAAACAAAATACATTTATTAGCTCTAGTAAGTAAATGGTTTAGTTTTCATTAATTCCTAGTGGAAATGAGAGCCACTTTTTGACACTGCATTTTTTTCCCACACCTAACAGAATTTTGAGCCTTTGGTGTGTTTCAAATGAATTTAAGAGACTAAAAGAAAATCAGAGTTTTGTATTCATTTGTTAAAAGAGTCAAATACAATCAATCGCAGGTACCTTGTATCAAAATCCATTCTGATTAGTTAGGAAAATGACTTCTCACTGACCAGTGTGCGGAGCACAACGTCCCTGTAAGTGGAGCCTTCTGGTTCACCCCTGAGCTAAAGAGCAAACGCTGAGGTACAGAACAGGGGGGTGAGTGAGGGGGCCTGTGCTGCAGCTGTAGAGTACCCCAACCTACGGCAAGTCAGCGGGGTTTTCTTTGCCTGGTGGCTGACATGAAACAGATGGTGGCAGTTTTGATACAGCAATGGGACAATACAAGAATATTCATGTGGTAATATTAATTTTGCACTGGGAATTGTATCAGGGAAGAAAGTGGAGAGAAAAGGACATCTGCTCTCAGAAACACAGAAAATACCCAGAATCAGATGAGTCCTTGGCCTGAGTCTATCTCCACCGGTGATGTAATCAGATGGGAGCTAATCTGCCGGTGAAGCCGGGTGGAGAGATCTGTGTAGAGCGGGAAGAGGCTGATGGCAGTGTGTGTGAACGGAGAATTGAAATCTGCAGAAATCTTGGGGGGAGAGACTTTACAACTTGTTTTTCTTCCTTTACTTCAGCATCTGAGGTGGTGTAGCCTAGCAGGAGTAAGATTAAGAATGCAATTTTTGGAATGTCATTTAATTTGTCATGCTGTTACCCTCATGCCAGGAGATGATTAAAGCAGTAAAATGTGACCTCTCTCCATTAATCACCAGCAAAAGGATGGTCTCCCAGAGATCCTGTTAGTGGCGCTTGGACTGTATTTTAGCTGTTCTGGTTTTGTGCTGCCTGATGCACGCTATGCAGCGACGCTTTTCCTCCTGATGCTGTCAGTAATGTCTGCTCTGTATATGCTGGTTTCTGTGGCTGTTCCCTACTCCAAAAACAGGAGTAGGAAGTAAAAGGACAGGGTGGGCAGGGCATGAGCGAGGGAAGGGACTTTTAGGGGTGTTACATTTATAATTTTTCTAAAATGGTTTAAAATAATTTGATTTTATACTTTTCCTCATAAAATCTATATGAAATTGTTGTAGAACCCATTATTAATTTTCCTCTCCAAATTACTGGGTCAATTTAATTCTTTTGTACCCCAGTGACCGTTACTAGGCGTATGTTAGCTTTTATGTTTGCTTTCAATGTTAAGTGCAGAAGCATCAATAGGCGGTTTAGGCAAAAGATATCCTGCCTGCCTTCAGCTTTTTTGGTGGTATCTCCAGTTGTTCTGTTAGATGGTGTTTAGCAAGTACACCCATTAAACCTGATTTTAGGCCCCAGCTTTTCTCACAAACCTGCTCGCTTCGTGCCAGAAAGCAGAGAGGAGGTCAGTTTACTCACTGACCCAGGGACCCCTGTGGTTTGAAGGCATCATTGGGGGGAGCGAGGAGTTTGTATTTTAAACTGGTTCTTTCTAGTCAGATATTTTCTGTATCTGAGGGGAAATAAAATTAATTAGCTGTATTATATCCATTTGACATCATCACTCCAAGCTTGCAATATTCCTGGAAGCAAGATTGCCTCTGAAGCTTTCACACTGTATATTTAAGTCAGCTTTCCTCCTGACAGCAGATATTTGCTTCAAGTAAATGATAAAACACTCATCTTCACTGTTGTGAGTACTTGGAAAATATAATTTTCTTGGCTTGATTGCTCAAATATTTCTCTCAAAAATTTTTCAAATATATACCATACAATTTCCACATTGCTCAGCATTAATTATGCATTTCTTTCAGCAAGCAAATGATAGCATTCGTGTATCTCATATGGCCGTTCAAACCAAGGAAGTTTTCAATTTAGAATTCACAGCTTCCTGAAAATGTATAGGTAATATTCAATATTAGCTACAACTGAAGGTTTGGTAAGATGTTTGCAAACAGCTCATAAATAGGAAGAAGTTAATTAACTCACTCTTCCACTGCATCTTTTTCATGTTTGAAGATGACTCTGAAACAGAACCTCAAATCCCGACATCCACATAGTCAGAGAGCAAGGCATTGAATTCCCCCATCTGAGCCTGTCAATTTAGTTCTAAATTGGATTAACCTCCCAAAAGAATAATTTTCCAGATTCCTAATTGTGAATAATTTTGCACTGGTAGCATGGAAATTTCTCACGATGGTGTACTGTCATGAAAACTTTGTGGTCATTTAACCTTCCCAGATTTCTCAGCCTTGCCTTTGAACCACAGCTGGACGTTAATGCTGACCCGTCCTCAATGGTCCCGTCTCCTTCCCTGCATCTCAGGTGAGTGTTTCCTAGTGAACTCACCGCAAGTTTTGCATAAACAGGAGGTTTAGGATCAGAACAAGCATATTTGCTTTCCCAGCAAGTAACAGAAGACTATTACATAGCAGGCATCGAAGTGTCCTCACTGCGTGGCATCTTACTGATACTTTATGACTGAAAATGGAGCCAGACATGCAGGTTTGTGCAGGGTCCATGATGCTTTTTTTGGTGTGCTCTGTGCAAAGAAATCTTCAGTATCAGTATGTGGAAAGACAAAATCTTAGGTTTGCCTCCGTCTAACTTCTAAAACATTGGGAGTTCAAACATTTTAAAGTTACACAGGAATATTTGCTTCATTTGGGAAGTGAAGGTCAGTATCTTTTGCTGCACTTGGAATACAGTGTCACCCTGTTTGCAGTCAAGGATGGAAAGTGGATTGCGACCACTCAACAGAGGCAGAGATGTGGCGCTGGATGATGGAAACTGGGTTTTCAGGAAAGGTTAATGGGCAGGCGTATTTGCCCCTGGGGAAAATATCTTCTCAAGTACCTTCCTGTGAATTTAAATAGTTTGAAGGGATCAAGAGAGAAGGAAAAATGGGTGCAACAAAGGTTTGGTCTTGTTACTTTGTAACGTTGAGAGCTGCTGGTTGTTCTGAATAGCCATTCCCTCCACCAGAGTGTTTGAAGGGCACAAATAATCATTCATGGAAACACATCCTACAAAGTATTGCTAGGCTGTGACAGCCAAGCTGAGATCTCCCCCTTTTCAAAGAAGGTAGAAGGTCTTCCTCCAGTCCCTTTGGGTGTTCCAGACCTGTCCAAATAAACTGGAAGCAGTGAAATAAAATTGTTTTCTGGGAAAAAATTTGTCAGCTGTGTGCCATGCTTTATTTGAGAGTGTTTAAATATCTATTGGCTAAGAAACCTGAGTAGAGCAGATCAAGTGTAATATCCAGCAAGGGTATTAAGTGTAAGTGCAGCAAAGATAATAGAGAGAGAGGCTTAACATTGTTTACACAGGGAATTTGTGGGTGGCATTCCCCAGAAGAAAGAGCTATTGAGTTTATCACTAAAAGGGTGAAAATCAACTGCTACCGCCTTGCAGAAGCTGGCATTGGCTCCAGTTGTAAGGTCACTGGAAACCACAGACTGCAAAGGAGTAGTAGCACTGAGCGGTGGTGGGTTTATTCTCATTTACTCGAGTCTCTGCAGAGGTCCTCCACATAAAATCTGTTTACCTTGTGCTCTGTTCCAAGACTACACTTTGTCCCTAATTAAGAAGGTAACTCAAAAAACCTAGTTATGAAATCAGTATTTCATGTAACTAAGTATCATACTGGGTAAACATTTATCACTTAAGATGTTCCTGGCGGAGCGAGTCTGAAATTTTATAGCCCTAATACCTAAATCTTAATTAAAATAGCTTTGACTTTTTCCTTCAGATGCATTCTTCTCTCTGTAGGTATTACAAGATTAAGCAAGTACTGCTACGTTTTAATTGTTTATAGGTAATTCATTTGTTTTGTTACAGACTAGATGCTCTAACAGCCTAAAGCAACAGCACAGGGAAATCTAAATGCAATTAAAAAGGAAGTAGGCAGACACTCCATTAGTTGTGTACTGCATTAGGAAAGCTCTGTAAGTTGAAGAATTGCTAATTCTATACATACAGGTCCATTCAGTCAACTGTAAACCTGACAAAATACAGTGTTTTGCTCTCTTCTCTTCTTAGGCTTTGTTTCCATTCCCTACAGTGCCAAGAGGGTGAAAAATAAGGAGAGGGAAATGGTAGGGTTTGATTACGTTTGTGTTATCAGTGTGTTAGGTAAGAGTTTGATTAGAAGAAATCATGCTGAATTTTTAAGTCATGTTTTGTCATTTAATAATTAAATTGTTTTAAAATTGGAAATAAAGATCATCATCATTCAATAAGCACTTTTGAATATTTCTAAACTTCAGCACAACGCTGCCCTGATGTGTGAGTCTGCCTTTGAGTTCCAGAGCTTCTGCGGAGTTTTTTTGAAAATGAAATCGAAAACTTACCTTGGTACAATTATTCTAAATTCAACCTCATTCTTTATTAATGTTAATTCTGAAAGAGCCTGTCCTCCTGTTCATATCCTTTTATTTTGTCTAAACACTGTGGAGTCTAGAGCAGCTTTTTCCTAAGACTCCTCCAAAGTTTTCACTCCTTGACATGATGTGGTCAGTCCCAGGGGAAACCAAAATAGGGGTACACCCCCAGTGCCCACTTCCAATGCCTTTTTACACTGAGATGTGAAATGCAACTGTAAATATTTTGAGATTTCAGCCCTTTTAGGTTGGTACACAGCATCTGACTCACCGGCTGCTGCACAGTGGCTCTGTCTGCTGTTGTGTGTCAGTGCAAGAGGAGAAAGCAGATGATACCGTTATTATGCAAAATCACTTCCACCCACCCTAGTGACTCACCAGCACATCATCAAACAGGAATTACATCAGTTTCAAAATACATCTCCGTTATCCATTGCCATCTCAGCAGATTATTTATTTCTTCCTTCCACTCCTACTCTGAATGACGACAACACGGCTACGCGTTTTCCTCTCGGAAGCAGAGCAGGGCTGGCGGCTGCTCCTGGCTGGTTCAGCTCAGTTTGCCAGAAGCAACAGTCTCTTGCTTACGGACGGAGCAGAAATGCCTTGTTGCAAGCACTGCATCTTCCCTCTCCATTGAATGACTGAGCCCTTTTCCTATGACTGAGGTTCTCTTCAGCTAAGATTTTTTGCCTCTATTAAGAGCAGGTCCATTCATTTGTATCTTAAAGAGTTGACTCATCTGTGAATTAATGTAAGGTAGCGCTGATCTCTGCTTGCCGTGATGTGCCAGTCTGTAAATTATGACTCGAGGGCTGCTTAACTTAAGACAGACTCATTTGCCTCAGTTTAAATTTGCTACTGCTTTTAACACCTTAGCCAAGCAAACTGCAGTGGGAAGTCAGTCGATTCGGGAGAGGAAAATGAAGATAATCTCTTTTAGAATAGCTAGTTATTCTCCAGTGATAACGTGCTATCTCAGTATTGTGGAAGCACTATAACTGATTTTGACCTGTTAATGATATTAAATAACTAATTGCATTCTATTTTATTTGAGGAATTCTATTAAATTGTGAATTTCATGGTTCTTTGCTCTGCCATACTTTGTGTCTGAATGCGAGCAGATGATGTTTAAGTGTATTTCAATGTTTGGACTTAAATTAAATTGAGATCAGATGGATTTATAAATACGAATATGTCTGGAAATTTGGAGGTTTAGCTCTGTGCCTCATTTCTCAAATCGGCAAAAAGGGAATCTTCCAGCCTTTGGGTTGCTGCCAAAGTAAATATACAGATATTGTATGGGATGTTGTGCTGGTACACAACTAGGACATAGCGTATAAAAGTAAAAAGGACTATCAAGAGGAAAATCTATCCTGCGAAGATGCCCGGCTGCTCTTGAGGCACGGACACGCAGAGCCATGGGAGCATTGCCCTCCACGGCAGCTGCTGAACTGGAGCCATCTGTCCCGCTCCAGCCACCCCGGGGCTACCTGGCTGTGTTTAAATTTGCCTTCATCAGTTTTCCCCATCACTGATGGAGCTCTCGGGTCTGGCTCGGTCTGAAGCCTCCAGAAGAAGCTTCACTCATCTGCCATATAATCTGGACCATGCGTACTGAAATGGAATAGTTGATAAATACCTGGCTCTTCC
>NW_009621534.1:23571-37366 GCF_000690535.1 Cariama cristata | reverse complement strand
TCTTCCGACGTTTTCCACAATTCTTTATTAGACAATGTCCATGCATCAATTTCCCTTGCACGTACCTAAGTTCATGACAGTTTTTAACTGCCAGAAAGTTTTTCTTTATCTTCTTCAGTAACTTTTCAGGCTTTCAATTCCACATAAAACAATACAACCTTTTAAAAATCTCAAGGATTTACCTTTTCCTAGGAATTGTTTTCAGGTGAAAGATAGGTGATCCTACTCTAACTCCATGTCTTACTTGATTTTGTCTTTAAAGAGCTGTTTGTAATTACAACTAACCAAAAAAATAAGACTATGCAGGAGCTTCTCATCAGCCGGAAGACTGAACCTCAGCCTCAGGTGAATTCCTTTCAACAGACTGTTTTCTTCTTCACTGGCTGTCACAGACGTTTTGAACAAAGATCTAGATGCAAATAATAATAACAACAACAATAATAATATTGTCCTCACTGTCCTTATTTCAAGAGCTTCATCATTAGGTATTGGTTAGCTTGTGAACATCCATTTCAATATAACTAACTTTATTTATTAGAGTTACAATTTGCCCTGAGTTTGAAAACAATGATTTACAACTTTCTTGCTGTGGTGTGGTTGAATGATAAGCTGAAGTTTCTGCTTTTTTACACACAGCACCAAAATTTCAACCCAAACTGTTACCAGATTTAACTGTAAGGCATTTTTAGTAAGTGCTGCTTAGAGTACTGTGATATTGCTGTTCTCCAAAAGCACAAAGCAGAGGAGCTATACACTGAATAACAATCTGTTATCTTTAAACACTATGGTTTTCCTTTTAGATTTGCTTCCTATCTACTTTTTGGCATTTTAACCTGGCAAATCCCATCTAACATAAACATGGGAAGAAGTTCACTAGGGTATGGCTGATCTCAAATGGCTGAAAACTCATGCTAACATAGAAGAGCCAAAAATGAGACAAACATTTTTTTCATGCCTAAACAGAGAGGATGGCACTGCAATCGTTTAACTATGGGTTACTGAAGTGTTAATCTATTTAGCAGTTTAAGACTATGTGTTTTACCAGCAAATAAGGACTAGATCAGCGAGTCATTTTGAGCCAGCTGCAGAAGTGACTTGTTGAAATGCTATGAGTTTTGCTACATGTAACTGTCCTGTTGTGCTTAAACACATTCACTCTCCAGTCTTCATCAAAAGAAATTTATAGTCATGATGAAATCCAACATAAATGTTATATAAAAGCTTGTCAGCTTTGCAAATCACCTCCTACGAATTATCCCTATCTTCTGATGCTAGTTGGTTTTAAAGGGGAAGCTGTTTGTGTTACCTATGTACAAAACCATGTGGGGAGGAATTGTCCCACCATGACACAACCGTTTTGTTAGCTCTCTTCCACTTTGGGTCTCCTGCTAGTCATCTCTCTTAGTTCATGAGACGAACTCACCACACTAGAGCTCTTCCCTCGAGAGGTCATCAAGGACTGTAGATTAAGATAAAATAATTATGATCTTCTTTCTGATCTTCTTTGATGCTAGTCTAGTGACTGAAGAGAAACAGAAGAGATTTGTAGAGTCTGGTCAAACCCAGATCTCAAGGCAAGGGAGAAGGCAAATTACGCTCTGGTGATTTCTAGCAGCGAAGATTCTCATGCAACAATATAAGGAGCCCTGCTCAAAATAAATCAATACGTCTGTGAGAGGAGGTTAGTGAAGTCAATTCTGTCCCTGTTAAAGGAATATTTTTCTCTTCCTGCCTTTCAGGTAGAGTCAGAGGTTTGTGCAAGATTGCATGCTAATATCACTGTGTGCAAATAGCGTTCGCCTGTGAGAAATGATCCAGGCAAGGGAGGAGGAATTTATACATGACCACAGTGTTAGTCACAGTTATAAAGGCTTTGAGGCCTGTTTTTAAACACGATAGTATGAGCACTTCGTCTTGGTCAGCCATATAGCCTTCTGTAACTGCAGCCTGACTACAACCCTTTTATCACTAATGCCATTGCAAATCAGAGAATGGGAGAAGCCAAATTTCAGATAAAATCAGTATGTTTCTTTGTCTACCTTGAGAAAAGAGAAAGATGGAAGTAATGAAGAGAGGGCAGAGAACAAGAGCTATCATCTCAGTGTGCTTACAGAAAACGTATCATCTCAGCCATAATCATGGTTACTCTGAGTGCAGCAAGGAGACAGGGATTAAACAGTTATTTTAGCCTTCTCCAAATATCACCTAATGCGGGCAAAGTCTGCTCATTCACGCTGAGAACATTTCCTGAGTTTTGGATTTACTGAGGTGCCGTTTCCAGAAGGAGCTGTGCTACAGACCAAAACACTCCTGGCGGGCATTGCCTCGCTTGGCCATTGAGCCTGTCCATGACATCACTTCAGTGCACAGATTATTTATTCACAATTTCACTCTGCACCTGGGAGCCCTTACTATGTGCCGTGAGTTTATTCTACTGCCTCTGTGCCAGCAGAGCATCCTGACTCAGCTGGCCTCGGAGGACGGCAGATCGATAGCTATGGGGGCATCAGTTGTCGTTCGGTCTTTGCATTCCTAACGACTGAGACAGTCATGAGCCCAAATCCGCTGTCGCTGACCACAGCGGTATCACTGATACGATACCAGTGCGGTCAATGTTCGGCTGGGTTCACATGCAACAGGACAGCAGCACCTTTTTTTCATGCTCTGTGTGTGACTCATCATAAAGTTGGGGAGAAAAAACCCACAAATTTAAATAGCTTCAAGAACAGTTAAAAAGCAACAGCAAAAAAAGAAAGCTTGAAGCAGCTCAGCTAACACTTCGCAAAACAGTGATTTACAGAGAGCTCCATGTAAGAAATGCAGCTTGAGATCAGAGGTTGGAGACATCGTAGGATGGAAATGAAGCCCTTGGGATTCAGTTAGAGATGAAAACCTCTGACCCTGTCTATGGCCCATCACAGTCCGTGGGGATCTGAGGAACAGCTTGGAGAGCAGTTCAGCTGCCCAGATGGAGCAGGGTCAGGTCAGGTAGAGAAGCAAAGCACTTAGGGATCCAGGCAGGATCCAGAAGGATACGGGTCTGCTGTTGGTCCCATGCCTCACCTGCCTGTCCTGCGGTTGGACTCGATGATCTTAAAGGTCTTTTCCAACCTGAATGATTCTGGGATTCTACCAGGGTATCTCAGCTGCCTTGTGGTATGTGAAATGACACTGGACACCTCTGTTTGTTTACACAGCTGTAACAAACTACATCTCGGGTTGTCTATAGTGAGAGCATAGACATCCAGCTTACACGCAGACAACATGATTTTTGCTGTCTAGAGCTGAATCGCACACCTTGTCTTGCTCGGTTCAGCTGCCTTCTGTCTGCTAACTCTGCTCTTTCCATTCTTTTGCAGGAGATGCTCATGCATCCTGATTCCTTTGCCATGTTATGCAAAAAGGTTGGAGAGTTCAAAATTTATTGCTTTGAGACATTATCATTTGCAAAGATTTACTTAAGATAAGGTAAGGTGTTAGTAATTACATGAAAAAAATGAATATAGTTACTACTGTAAAGTAGCTGACCCGCTTCTAAAGGTTGTTGTGAAATTCACAATTATCTTCTTCTAAAACTCAAATTTCACAGCTGTGGGGGTTTTCTTGTTGTGTTTTTTTGTTTGTTTGTTTTTTGATTTTTTAATTAGGAAATAGTTCAGGAGGAACAACATTCCCACACAGTTATTTAAAACATAAATGGATTTTGTATTACTGTTCAGGTTTGATTATTAAATTCCTTGGGGTCTGTTGTGTGAGAGTCACTGAGAGATACAAAGACCTGAGTGAGGAACCTGAATTGTCTTTCTGCAAAGCAGAGCAAAAGGAAAATTATAGGTTTGGTTCAGCATTTTAAGAGCAATCCTAGCCTGACGGAAACAGGTGGCAAGACCATCATTAACTGAAATAGGGATGGTGTTTAACCCATTCATTTCAGCTTTTCCAGTTTTGAAGCTCTAAGGTTTGAAGTGGTTGTATATTTATATGAGAAAAGTACTTTTATTATTACAACAGCTTTTTCACCTAAACACAAGAGAATCCTTTTCTACCTGTCTTAAGTAATATGTTTTCATAAGGTCACCTGAAGTATTTAATGAATCTAAAGCTGTTTTTTAAGAATGTAAACCTTTTTTTTTTAAGAATGTAAAGTTATTTTTATCTAAATAATTATCTTATTTTTCCATTAGAAAAAAATATAAAATTATTTGAAACCGCTACTTTACAGTACTAACCACATTAATAGAAAAATGCCAAGACGCACGTACCATATTCCATTCTGGTATCAATTGGGCTAGATCTTGCTGAATAGTTTAATTATCAATTTTCCACAGAGTTTGGTCCCACTTGAAAACAGAATAATGGGTTTGAAATTGTCATTTGTGTTAATAGTGACTACTACAGCAGTCGTACTCTTGAACACGATGGCAGTAACTACTCAGTACCTATAAAAAATATGCCCAAGCAGCCGAGCTGTGTAGGTGTTGCAGGACGGATTAGTGCTGTCATCTCATAGACACGATTCTGAAGGGTTTCATTCTTCTTTCATTCATCTGAAAAAATTAGGTGTAATCTATATTGCCTTTGGACCACTTCGTATCTCGAGAGGAGGAATTGTTCACCACTTTGCAAAAAGAGTCAGTCAGACCTTTCTCTACCAAAGCTGAAGAAAGAAGCTTTTCTAAGCTGCAGCATTTCCACACGCTAAGTCCAGGTCAAGACTGGTGTGAAAATTAGATCAAAAGCACCTTCACCGGGTAACAAAGATGCTCACAGATACACACTTAAAAGCACTTTTCTAAATTCTTATGAAAAGTTTGCCACTACAAGAGTATCACACATTTTTAGAAACTAACCATTTTGGACAGTTTAAGTGAAGAGTCCATATTACACCAGTGTGATATTTGGGAAGAAACTTTCTATTTCATTCTGCTGAAGTAAAACTGTGTGGTTATAGTCTTCAGAGTTATATACCCCAGTTAAAAATGTGACTGATTTACTATTTAGCACAAAATTGTTCATCACTATTAATTTCAGATTTTGGTGCCACCAGGAATTAAAATCTGATTTTTCACAGTTTCTCTGTAAGTACAGATACATGCATCACCTTACGATATGCTGCTGAAACAGTTGTTGGTGTGAACACTAGCACAGCCATGATAGACCAGTATAGCAATGGTGTCCGAACTAAT
Organism: Cariama cristata; assembly: GCF_000690535.1. Taxonomy (NCBI): domain Eukaryota; kingdom Metazoa; phylum Chordata; class Aves; order Cariamiformes; family Cariamidae; genus Cariama; species Cariama cristata. Next base: position 32,180 of record NW_009621534.1, on the reverse strand, counting down.
CCTTTCCACACGTGGAAATAAACCCAGAAGTATTACGATGGCACATTAAGGCAGACCCCGCCACTTCACACCGGCGTAGCCAACGCAGCACAGGTGGTGTGCAGGTAAGAGCAGTGGCAGAGTAACTGCATCCCACTATTCAACAGTCATTTGTTTTTAATGGGAAATTATCTGCTGAGGTGTAGAAAGAAGTCAGAAACATTTGTTAGTTTAGAGCTAATGACAGTAAGGAGTTCCTATGGGGTGGGGCTCTGCATCACAGGCATTTCTCTTCATGCAAAGATTACTCATCATGGTCTGAAAAAGTAAATTTAAATTTAGACCTGTCCTGGTTTCAGCTGGGATAGAGTTAATTTTCTTCCTAGTAGCTGGCATAGTGCTGTGTTTTGGATTTAGTATGAGAAAAATGTTGATAACAGACTGATGTTTGAGTTGTTGCTAAGCAGTGCTTACCCTAAGTCAAGGACTTTTCAGCTTCTCACACTGCCCTGGCAGCGCAGGGTCGAGAAGGGGGCACAAGAAGCTGGGAGGGAGCACGGTCAGGAGAGCTGATCCCAACCAGCCAAAGGGATATTCCATACCACAGAGCGTCATGCCCAGTATATAAACTGGGGGGAGCTGGCCGGGGGCTGCTGGGCATCAGTCAGCAGGTAGCAAGCAATTGCATTGTGCATCATTTTTTTTGTATATTCTAATTCTTTTATCATTAATACTATTATTATTATTATCCTTTCAATTTCTGTCTTTATCTCCACCCATGAATTCCACCTCCCCCCCCCACTGCTCTCCCCTATCCCACTGGGGCAAGGAGCGAGCAAGCGGCTCTGTGACACTTAGCTGCCTGCCAGGTTAAACCACAGCAAGGCCTTACAGTGTCTCTAAACGTGCTGAGCGCTCCTAAGCAGTCTCAGTGCCCAGTACACAAACAACAGGCTGAAAAAGCCCGTGGTGCTGTACTGGTACTAATATCTCTCCCAGAACGGTCCCAGCAGCAGTACAGACCTGTCACTTTGTGATGAACCTCTCTTTAGTTGCATTTGCTGTGTCTTTCCAAGTGCATTCATCTAAGCTCATGATGCTTGTTTTCATGTTCTTTTGCGGCACCTGTTTAGTGAAACTTAACCTTGAACTGAGCTGTAAAAACACTGATATAGGTAATTCTGATCCACAGTTTCACAAGGAGCAACTGGGATTTTGGGGACGGTTAGGCTTCAGTAGCTGGTGAAAACTTTGTGTTTTCATCTTGTCTCTTCAAATATTTGCTGGACTATTGGTAACTGAAAAATCCATACATAATTTAATTTTTTAATGGAGCATAATGAGTAGATTGATCAAATAATCGGTCAGCATACCCTTTGTCTTACGATGCTTAGGAGCACTTACGATTGCTGCAGCACGACGAGCCTCAAGTCCCGTGCTCCGGTGCCTGATCCAGGTTGGATGAGCCCTTTTGAGCAGATTACAAGTCTCTTGTAACAACACAGTCAACAAGCCCACTGTGAAATAGAACCAATTCCAAAACAGTATTGTCCAAGAAATAGTTTTACTGATGTCTACAAACTCCCACATGGGTGAATTTGGCAAGTTAGGTGGTTGTTTAGCTATGCGAGATAAAGAGAAGGATGCATCTGAATAGGCAACCAAGTGGGGATTGCAGATGCTGAATACTTCTAAGAAGACCAGGCTGGTGAGAAGAGAGGAAGTCTATTGCTTAGCAACATGAAAACGTTCAAAACTGCAGCCTCTGCTAGGGTGACAGTTTATAAATCCAAGAGGAAAAAGGGAAGGGAGCAGTGGAAGAGTGTAAAAGAGTGAGAGTAAGGGAAAGATGGGAAAGTTGGAGTAGCAGAAGGCCAAAGAACTAAGGGGTTCAGTAAGGAGCATGCAATGACCTACAACACAGCGATGCAACCAAGGGGATATGACAAAGCAGAACAAGACCGGGGAGCAAGCAGGGCTAAGCCATTGCCCTGGGCTGCTCCAGTGTGGAAAGCAGGTCCTGACTGAGTGAGATTGTTCCCTGTATCCCAGATCAACATTTGTTCTCACAGTCACTTTCTCCATCACGTTTACAGGTGAAGTCAAGTTGAAAACAGTTGTCCTGTTTTCCGTTAGCTGAAGCAGGTAACTGGTACGTGGGAAAACAGGTAGGTTTCAGCTGGACCAGTTGTCAGATCCACCTTGGACTGACCCTATTACTGACACAAGGTAGAGAACAGCAAAACAGACGTATGCAAGAATAAAGTAACTGTGTAATGATGTCCACACTGCCTCTGTCCCCAGAGACCGTGAATTTATCCTGAAGGGTCTGGAAAGAAAAGGCAAGCCTCTGCCAGGCTCTATTAGAAGTTATCAAAACCCTAAAATTTGAGTATTTAACTTAAAATCTAAGTTTGTCATAGAAGGAAAACTTGATAGCTCAGGAACCACAGGAATATCTTCACATATCAAAAAATTCAGAAATCTATTTGAAAAAGAGAAAAAGATTAAAAGGCCTGCAACACTGTTTTACAGCCTTCAGCTGCAGGATCACTCTACCTTTTCCCTTTGTCGCCATGAGTGTGAAGCAGGGTGGTATATGGCAAAAGGAGATGGTACAGAAGGTTGAAAGTTCAACTTTTTTGCTTTGATGGAAAAAGCACGTGATCCCTAATAATCCTTTCATTTAATATTTGGTAAAATCAACAGAAATAGTAAACATTGTAGTCAAAGAATCCACTTTTAAAATATTGACATCCCATAACGCACCTGAAATTAGACATATACAATTTTAAGTAGCAATTCTGAGTCCACCAGAATTCTGTTCCACTGTGACGACACGTCAATCTCTTCTCTTCAGGCTCTTCAGCGAGAGGATGAATATGTGCACAGCACCGTATGAATCTCTAGGGAGTATGGGGAAGCAAAGCATAATAATTATGGACAATATAAAAAATATCCTTGGTATTATGAGACCACGAGATGAAATCATTAGATCAAACACTTTATCTCAAACCTGAATCATTCAGCAAAGGTTTCTGAGAGTTTTACCCCGGCGGCTTTCCAGAGCAGCTCGAGATTGCTCTCTGGAGGTGAAAAATAAAGATTCCATTTCTGAAGACTCAACCCAACTCGTTAGAGAGCACACACACAGACGTACTGTAACAGGTGAGGTTCTTCATGAGCCTACACAGGATAAAATCTAAACCCACCACATTTTCTAGAAGAGCGATACTGGGGCCAATAAACAGCCAACAGCCCTACAACATTGTGCACGCTTGTTGCAGAGGCACACCAAAAATCAAATCAGGCAGATAGAAAACTCAAAAAAGGAATTTATTTCTAACCGGTGATAAACCAAGAATGAATGAAACATGTTCTTAACCAAAATCACTTTACCCTCCGACCGACATTTAGTAGACCACATGTTCAGGATACCAAGTGGAATTTAATTACTACATGACTCAGTGATCCTCAAACTTTGCAATGATGATTCAAAATGTGCACTCATTCACCTATGAGGGCTCTCAACCTGCAGGAGTTACCTTGGGCTACCCCAACCCAAGGGGAGAGGCCCCCACTGCAAACCCACGGCTCTGAGGCGGGGAACGGCCCAACTGGCCCTCTGGTAGGGCTCCATTTATACCCTAGGTCCAATCTGGTCTGCGGTCATATATGGTCAGTGGTCTAGAAACTTCTCTTGACCAAGGTGTTTCATTGGCTGTTGTGAGGGGGGGGGGGACGGGCACCTGCCACAATGCTCACACTTCTTTTTGTAACTCTTTAACGTAAAAGTGCAGCTGTCTATTCAAAGCTGGCTCTCCAGCATCTACTTTGCTTAACTTCGCTTCTCCTGTAATTTTCCTGTTGGCTCTGTCCGAAGAGCTCTCCAAAACTGTCCACACAGCCGCAGCTTCTCAGGCCCCACCAGCACCATCACTTAGCCCCAAAGTCTCAGGGAAATATAACATGCAATAATCTGCGTATGGACTCAAATGAACCTCAGGAAAATCACATTCAATTCAATGAAATTGTAGGAATTCAAATATTACACTTCTATTTCCCCCGACCCTATAAAATGTGAGCTTCTTGGTGATACACAAAACCTAGATCTTTGCAAGATGAAGTATTCATGATTTACTCTATCTGTGGTTCTTGCACTTAATGCCATAGTACAGAAAATGAGGGAATTCATTTGTTTCTATTGAAGCAACACTGAAAGATCCCAGACAGGAATCTCATTCCCACAAAGTGAAGGGTGATGCCATTTGCTTACGACTCACTTCACATACTGTCCTCTTAAAGATATTTAAGTCTGTATAAGATAAATAAACTGTATGCCTGGAGATAAATACTAAGCTGCTGGCAAATGTTAGAGTCTAGTCCTAGTTGGGCAGAAGACAAACACTGCATTTGTTGACACAACCAATGGAGCAGAATTCAAATTTCCTTTCTGCAGTGGGAGTTCTGCCAAAAAACCCAACCTCACGTACAAAGGTATCAGGGAAAAAGTTACCTTCTAAACACTTCTCCTCAGGAATCAGTCACCGCATGCAATGTTTTTCTGTATCTAATAGCTCAGCAGAACATAGATGCATTTATCTTCCAGAAAGCTTTCAAAATCATCAGTATCTTTATGAAAATTAAACCAATACAGAGGTTTAAAAGCTGAGTGTTTCAAAATGCTATTATATTAAAAAAAAAAAAAAAAAAAAGAAACAAAAGACCTCACATCTGCTGGTCACTGTGGATTGCTGTATTTAACAGCTATATGCCTTAAAATGAAAGCAGCCCCAGAAGCAAGTGCTCGAATACTGCAGAAGCACTCACCACCCTCTGCCCAAGAAAATAAGAAGCTTCAGGAGCATCTTATCAATGCTTATGAATAACAGACGGGAGGGTGTAAAGAAGAGGGAGCCTGACTCTTCTCAGTGGTGCCCAACGGGCGCAAAACCGAGACATGGAATATTCTGTCTAAACATAAAGCAGTTTTACTGTGTGTTTGAACACCGGAGAAGGTTGCCCAGAGAGGTTGTGGAGTCTCCAGTCTTGGAGATTTTCAACACCTTACTGGACACAGTCCTCAGCAATCTGTTCTAGCTGACCTTGCTTGAGCAGGGTGGGGCTGGACTAGATGATCTTCAGTAGTGCCTGCCAACCCCAACTACTGTCATTCCGAGATGTGGTCTCATCAGTGCTGAGTTGAGGGGACTAATCACCCTCTTCGACCCATTGGCAATGCTCTTCCTAAGGCACGCCGTTGGCCTTCTCTGCTGCAAGGGCACATTGCTGCCTCATGCTCAACTTCTTTTCCAAAAGGAGCGCCAGGTTGGTTTATTGCAAAACTACTTCCCAGCCAGTTGGCCACCAGTTTGTACTGGTACATGGAGTTATTCTTCCCCATATGCGGGACTTCACATTCCCGCCTGTTGAAACTCATGAGGTCCCTGTCTGCTCATTTCTTCAGTGTATCAAGAGCCCTCTGAATGGGGACCATCTGGTGTATGAGCCTCTCCTCCCAGTTTTGTATCACCAACAAACTTGGTGAGGGTGCACTCTGTCCCATCATCCAGGTCATTAATAAAAATGCTAAACAATATTTGCCCAAGTATTGACCCCTGGGGTACACTAATAACTGGCCTCTGGGTAGACTTCATGCCACTTGATTATAAGGCCATTAGTTCACTCAGTTTTCAGTCCACCTCAGTGTCCACTTACGTAGTCTGTACTTCAGTTTGTCAATGAGGATGTTATAGGAGACAGTGTTAAGGGCCTCACCAAAGTCAAGATAAACAACATCCACTGCTCTCCTCTCATCCACCGAGCTAGTCATCTCATTGTAGAAGGCTATCAGATTGGTAAGGCACAAATCCACACTGACAACCCCTAATCACCTTCCTGTCCTTAATGCAGTTTGCTCCATCATCTTCCAGGGGATCAAGGTGAGGCTGACCAGACAGCAGTTTTCCAGATCCTCTCTTGCCTTTCTTCAGGAGAGGGTGGTTCATTTTCCTTAAGTTCACTGAAGTTCTCTCCCACTCTGTCCCCAGCTGTGGTCACACTCCCCCATGCCCCTTCCTACTCATTAATGAGAGTTACTAGCTCTTTTCTGCAACTTCTTAGCTGCCCCTTATACAGGCTCCTACCTACCACAGTTGTTGTTCTTCTGCCCAGTTCTCTGCTCCTTCTCCCCAGTCCTGGTGATCCTGGAACTCACTGCACGTATTGCTCTCACACAATTTAATGACCAAGTTTTGTCAGTTCTCAAATGGTATCCATCAGCATTTGAAGATGTACGTCAAATTTACTAAAATATTAGTATATTCTTATTTTAGATACTTATGCTGTGCAGCAGCTGTCTCCTTCTCAGATTTTGACTGGAGACATGTAAATTGTGACAATCCAGTTACGCCTGCTTTTTCTATTAGGACATAAATCATCTGTTGTTACTTATTATAATAAAAATAGAATTCCCATACTCCTCACATTCCAGAGTAGACTACATTCTTCATTTCTTCCACAAATCACTTTCTATCTTAACCACCTGGCATGCTTCTCAGAAACAGAATGAAAATTTTCCACTTCTACACAGTTCACACTCTGTTCCATTTGCCAGAAATCTTTTAAGAACCATAGAAATATAATAAACTGTAAAAGGAGGTGGTTTTGGTTCTAGCCTTTCCCTATAAATCAAATCTAACAGAGACTTAACTCCCACCCCTGTATCCAAAGTATCTCTCTTCACCACTAGGAAAGCCCAATGGTATCAGACACCAGCTATTCCATGGCTGGTCACTAACATTTAATACTCTATAATCCTCCCTTCCTTATGAAGAGCAATTCTGAGTCTGTTCAGCCACAGATAACCAGTCTAGATGCATGACTGAAAGGAAATGCACTGCAGATATTTCCCTGTGGTCCATAGTGTGGACCACAGTGGAGCACATATTGTCCTGCAGCCCATGGAGAGGCCCATGCTGGAGCAGATATTCACACTGTAGCCTCTGGAGGACCCAAATCAGACCAGGCAGACATGTCCAGAAAGAAAGGTGGCCTATAGAGGACCCATGCTAGACTAGGTTTATCCTGAAGGACTGCAGCCTGTGGAAGGAGTCATGCTGGAGGAGGGGAGAAGTGTGAGGAGGAAAGTGAAACAGAGATGAACCATTGTGATCTGACCATAAGCCCCCATTCCCATCCCTCTGTGCTGCTGGGCAGAAGGAAGAAGATTGGAAATAGAGAAGTGAAGTTGAGCCTCAGAAAAAAGGAGGAAGATAAGGTGTTTTAGTTTTTATCTGCTTCTCACCATCCAGATCTCTTTTAATTAGCAATAGACTAAATCTTCCCTAAGTCTGCTTTGCCTGTGACAGTAATTGCTAAGCATTCTCCCTGCCTTTATCTCAATCCATGAGCTTTTTCACCTTGTTTTCTCTACCTGTTCCATTGAATAGTGGTAGAGAGCTAGCAGCTGGGTGGGTATCTGGCAGCCAGCCAAGGTCAACCCACCATGGTCTCTAATGAGACTTTCCCGTATTCAAACTTGTGTCCTCTGCCTCCCATCTTATTACCATGTACCTCTGAGAAGTGCTCAGGCACGTCAGAAGGCTCCATCTTCTGTATCCTCTGCTCAGACAGTTGTAAATACCAGTAACATCTACCCTTTGCTTTCTCTCCATCTCTTCCCCAGTATGAAGAGACACAATTCTCCCTGTATGTCATAGTGTCACATGCTCCAGTCCCCTCACAAGCTTGGGTAACCTCCACTGGACTTCCTTCACTGTGGTACTCTATTTCTTATACTGCAGAGCCCAGACGTGACCTCGCAATGCCAAATATTGGGGAAGGATGGCTACCCTCTTACTAACACTACTTGTGGCCTTTGCCACAAGTGCAACTTGTTTCCCACAAGCAGTCCCAGGTCCTTTTCTGCAGAGCTGCTTCCTGGCTAGTCAGTCCCCAGCGTATACTGGTGCATAAGGGTTACTCCTCCCCAAGCGCTGGACTTCGCAATTCTCTTTGCTGAAGTTCATGCAGTGTCTGTCAGCCCATTTCTCCAGCATTTACCACATCTCTCTGAGCATCAAACCTGTCTTTTAGCACATTGACTGCTTCCCTCACCTTGGGTGATGGTGACATTCTATTGTCCAGCTGCCTCTTGCTTCCATTCATTCAAGAAGAATCCAGTGCTGATTTAGCAGGCACTAGGTACCTTGAACACGGCAAAGTATACAGCAAAGCAGTTTGTACAGTAGTTACTGGAATCCTGAGCCTTTATACTGCACTTGTTTGTAAGAAGGCTTTGAAAACAAAATCAGGACAGACAAGATGAAGAAGAGACAACAGTTTAGCCTGATTCCTCCTGTGATAAGGGAAGCAGGATTAAATGCTTCCAGTATACCAAAAAAAAACCCCCTTCTTTACCCCAAAGTAGTCTCTCAATTACAGTGGGCTCAGAACCGAGATGACCATCTTTGTAAGCAGAAATAAAAGCCAGAGCTTGGTGATAAAGGGGGAAAACCCTTTCCACTTGCTCACACACTTTAACAACCTGGTCAACACAGCAAGCAGCTGTTATCTTCTGTAAGGGAATGAGAGTGAGCATGGGAATGTGAACACAACTGAACACTTTA
>NW_009621534.1:4665-23540 GCF_000690535.1 Cariama cristata | reverse complement strand
CTTTCCCCGTTAACCTATAAAAATAATGAGAAAATCAAATAAAATTTTACACAGTACTTTTTTTTTTTAATAGACTTCAAACACCATTTCATTATCAGTAGCTAGATGCAACTCTTGCACTCAAAAGCTAGCCTTCTCTTTTAATAATTAGAAATCTTAATGTTGGCTTATCAAAGACATCAAATTCCTCAAAAGTGCTTCTGGTTCATGATTAGAAATTCTATAGCCAAAAGCTCTACAGTGCTTAGATTCACAGTATTGGTATTTTCAGCTAGGGACCAAATTAGAAAAAAAAATCCAGCTGTTACAGTACTTCACATAACAATTTTGACAAATCAGTGCTCCTCCAGTCTCAGTCTTAATTGAAGTCAGTTTTAAAAGGTACTGCAGTTTTTACTGCATATTTAGCAACTGGAACATGTAGAATACTTGTAATAGGTGTGATAACTGCTACTGAAATAAAGAACCCCTCTCTACACATTAAAAGGAAGCTGTCATATTCCCTGTATGGTAGAAAGGATGCTGCCAAAAAAAAAAAAAGGTGAGCATCTGATAGTACAGTATTCAAAGTCATATAGTAGTCCCAAGCTTCAAGTGATTGAAAAGAACAAAGAATTATCCAAAAAATCTCAGATCAGCCTAGCTTGTTAGCATCTCGCATTACCTCTATCTTCCCTATAATAGTCTCCTATCTTTTCTTCAGAGTCAAAGATATAAACATAGAAAAGCATTCATACATAGGTTTGGTGGCCAAACAACACACTTGAGCATTTCTGCACAAAGCAAAAGAAATACCTGCATCTCTTAGAAGTATCTGTGCTGATGTCAATTGCATTTCTGTACCACTGCATGCATGATGCAGCACTGGTTTTAAGACTTAATACATCGCTTCAGTTCAGACACAGGTATCTACAGTTACATGAGGTACAAGAAAGTGACACATTTGCACAGGCATGTTTATTTTTTCCTGTGTTTACAGTGCTTCAATTATAATTTTAAACCATTCAGAAAGCACAGTTTCATACCAATTTTACATACTTTACATCACAGTTCAACAACGTTAACACAATTGTATCCACTAACTCAAATGAACAAAATGGCCATGAACTTTTACACTATTCTTCTGTAAACAAGTTGGTTTTTTTTAATAAACAATGGTAAATGGAATTAACACAGACCACCATACGAAAGAGGAATGAGCTTTTCCTTAAATAAATCACTCTGTTTATAAATACTTCAATTCTCTCAATATACATTTACAGACATAATTGATTAAAAGCAGATTACCTACACTGTTCTTTAAAACATCTAGAGATGGACCAGTGTGTGTTAAATTCACCTAACAGAAGAAGCAAGCATATGATTAGTAGAGTGTTAAAAGTATTACTGTACTTCAATCTCACTTCTGTTTGTTTACACCAACACTGAGAAGACTGTCATGTTAGGGAACTTTTACTTGAATTCCAGCAAATTACAATCAATCTTGTAGTACACATATGGGTAGTACTCCTGCTGACTGAGGTTTAAGCCTGGAATATCCATAGTTGCCTGCAAATAAAGTTTTGAAACCAGTTATACTCTGAATTAAGAGTCCCTGCTCAGAAGTAGATGAAACTTTCATATGTTTTAGAAGCAAATAGGCCAGGCAAGACTTCAAGTTTAAATTTTCACATTCAAGTGACTGTTTAAGCAACAGATAAACTTAAAACTTTGAGAAATGAGTAAGAATATTTTTCAAAATGAAATACAAGTGTTCTTTCAAAATCTAAGTAGTTTTTTATCAATAATTCACATCTGTTGTTATAGTAAACACATCATCACTAAATGGAAGAGGAAGTACTGCAATTATGTTTCACTACTTCTAAACACAGCTTACGAAAAGAATGCTATACGGTGCTGAATGATCCATGAAGTTACATGAAGTTCAGCATCTTTAATTTTTTTAATCGTCTCGCATCCCCTTTCCCCAAAAAGGGCCTGGAAATACTCTGGAAAAACATTACATTAAATATAACATTAAGAAATATTATTTTTAATCTTTTTTAATTCAGCTAAACTCATTGTGTGGTCTATCTTTAGTTAATCCCAGCAAACCAGTTTTAAACAAGAAAATGAGACCTCTACAGATGGAAAGGATGACTCCATCTTGACATCAATTCAGCCTCCTTCAGCAGAGGAGGACAACTATGTTAACTTAAAAGCAAAGACAGGAATGCAACCAGAAAAAAAAAAGTTTCAGTATTAAGGCCACTGTTACTGTAGACAATTTATCTATCCCTTCTGGGCTCAAAAAAGATATGAAATGTGTTCAAGATCAAAGTTGACTTTGTTTGAATTCTTTGAGGATATTAATATGTATGTGGTCTATAAGATACCGTTCCATCAGTAGTAGGAAGGAATGCAATAAGAAGAAATTACATGAGACTTATACTAGACAGCTCGTCAAATGCATTGGTTGCAACTTTAAATACCATCTGCTTTGCAAAAATGTAAAACAGAAATGGCATTTTTATAAGGAGACATAGTTTTCTGTACTTTTAGAGAATGATGGAGAATATGGAGAGGTGTAGCTTTTTAATAAAGCCAGTAGACTTTTTTTAAACAGACTAAACCTAATATTGAAGGGGAGTAGCAGTTACAAAAATACTTACATCAATGATAGCTGCTGCACTGCTGTCAAGGTGTTTGTATAAGTCATACAAAACCTCCCTCAGTTTCTTCATTGTTTTCTTATTAGGCTGAAGCAGCATGGCCTGGAAGTTAACTGGCAAACCATACCTGAGGAAGTCAAGCAGAAAACTATGAAAATGCTGAAATAAGCCTTCTTTTATCTTTCAATGCAGAATTTTATTTTATTTTGAGAAAGAATCCTATTGCTGAAGAAGAAACCCTGCTCGTTTTCATTTTCACAAGAACATTCTGTTTCTACAAGTCATAAGGCATCAATAAAGTAGAACTTCTTTCTTCAAGTTTAAAATAACAACACAGCAGTCTAAATTCTTTTAATATAATTTTTAATCCTTGAGTACTTAGCACAATTCTCCAAGTTACCTGACGTGTCAGACTAAGTTTTGAACATTCCAGTTATTTTCCGTGCCAGACTTTGCTTAGGCCAGTAGGTGGAGAATCTAGCATCTACTCAATCATCCTTTCTAGGTCTGTGGAAACATTTGCCAATACTCAAATCAAGTTCAGCTTTCCTCCTTACTCAAGTTTGTCTTCAAAATAAGCCCGTAGCAGCTATGAAACAGACTAGAACGCAAGTTAATGTGAATTTTTTTTTCTTTTTCTCCTCTGGTTGATTCCTTTACGATAACTTAACAAAAAGGCTAAAAAAAACCTTTCCATTTTCTAAGGCAGAAGTCCTTTCAACTCTAAAAAATCCAGATCCTTCTTTCTGCAGAACAACTACAGCTGTTCTTACGTCAACGTAGTAACTATACTTCTGGATAGGTACGAAGAAAAAAGCAGAGAAATTTTATAGTTACAATATTGAAAGGTTTAATACAGAAAAGTTTAGACTATAAAATTCTGAGAAAGGCATGTTTTAAAGAAAAAGCATACATTTCAAGATGTCAAGCTGTATTACTCAAAGCCTGAATACTTTTTATTCTGAACTATTCACATTTCCCACTTAAATAGAAGATACAGTAAGCTCTTTTTATAAGCAGCTCATAAAGCAAGCTCAGATTCAGCAGAAATGCCTTGCTGCAACTTACGGAGTATCTGTAATTCCTAAAGCACCGGTGGAAAAACTATCCAAGGGGCAAGATACACAACTACCTACCTCAAATATTCCACAACTGGAAACAAGTGCTATTGCCATCAGCTACTCTTACTACCCTACTTCTTGTTTCCTCCTTCCCTGAAGAGTAGCATTCACATACCTCAGTCTGGCAAACCCAAGCTAGATGTAAATTCTTACAAAGTCTAGGAAGAAAAGCACTATTCAGGTCTGCCTCATTACCTTAAAACAGATTCAACAAAAACTCGTAGTGCTTTCACGTGAATCCATGCAATGAAAGCTTCACTGAAATTAACTTTCAGCCACCGAACCAGAGGCCCCTGTGAAAGGGAAGAGGAAAAAAAAATTACATTATTCAAACTTCAGAAAGAGATTCAGCCCATTAAGCATGTTTGAGCAGATACTCTGTATCATGATAAAGACAAGTTCAAGGAAGAGTTCATTATGGACATAATGGCTCAAGGGTGTTTTGATACTAAGTAAAGAAAAATTTAATGAGACTTCCGTTGTATTTTCTGTACACCACCTCAGCTGCCGTAGGCTAACTATACTAAGGATCATTTTAGTAATATCTGATTATTTCATTCAAATACTTGTCCATTTTCATACTTCATATATTATCAGCTGCAATATCAGCACTTGGTTCAATGCAGTAAGGAGCATTTGTGCTACAGGAAACTCAATTATCCCTGAGCAGATTAGCTGGCTGACAGGCTGACTACGTCACGTCATCCTTGCAATGCTTTCTCAGAATCACAAGTTCATGAAATTGTTATGTTGCAATAACAAGTCGTAGATGTCTCATGCTTTGATAATGGCTAGTTTATACAGACTTACAAACTGTTTCTTCTTGTCAGTTGACAGTCTATTCATTTCTTCTTTATCCGCTTTCATCTCTTCTTCATTATACTGGAAGTCACGGACCATAAATCTGCATTTGGAAGTGAATAAAATCAAGAGTGGCTATCCAGAGATCCTCCAGAGCATGAGAGACAGAACAAATACAAAGTAAGGCTTACTTATATTCTCTTGCTTTATGCTTGAAGTCATCCACTGCCTTACTGAACAAGGTGACGTTACAAAGGTAACTATCTTGATCCTCAAAGAGTACACTACAGAGGAAAAAGTAGTGTCAGAATTAATAAGGTTCAAGTCACCACAGATCTGATATATAGTAGCTTAAATTGTACTTTATCACTACTAGGCGAGAACATAAATGTAGATAATCACACAGGATTAGTTCCCAAATTAAACACCTTATACAGAAAGTAACGGAAACTTTAGCAATTGCTCTTAATTATTCCCTTCATAAAGGATTGCAGTTTCCATTTCACAGAGACTTCACCACTGAAACACTTCATAGGGGTCTGGATATTTGTTCAAGTTAAAATTACTTTACAGGAAAAGGAACTAAAGCTGGTTTAACACTGAAAAGTTTGGACTACAGAATTCTTAGAAATGTGTGTTTTCAAGGAAATAAATTTAAAATAGAAAAGGACACAAATTAAAGAGACATAGGTTGATAAGAAAAAGTGCTTCTTCGGCTGTAAAGACAACCACTCAGTTTACTATTTTATAGTTTAAGACGATACTGCTTATTTTGAGACTTCACCTTAGAAAAAAAACCTTGAAGAGATTTAGATTGTCCTCAACGTCATATTAGACTGTTCCTCAAGGTCATACTGTCTTCAGTACAAGCATGATCCAACAGTTTAACAAGTCACCTCTTCTTAAGCTATCTCTAGGTCAAATCAATCTCTAGGTCCTGATCAAAACCTCACTCTGTCATCTGAAATTAACAACACATCAATGTTTTGTGCTACACATTGACTTTATTCTCAATGTGGTTACAAGATTGCTAAAGTGGCTTAACAGTATTAACAAATCCTGCCTCAGTCTTGCCCATCACAGACACCAAGCACCAGCTTGGTACCAAGGGTGTTTGTTAGCCCAAAAGAGACAAATTACTTTTCTTTGCACACAAGAAAACCATCCACACTTCAAGTTCTTCATTCTTTAGCAGCTTTCAAAAAGCATATTTAACTGTTTCAAGTCCTCTGAATACAGGCATAATGCTTACAGGCTAGCAGCTAGTTTTGTTGCTAAACCCCACCACGTACCAGCTTGAAGCTGAATGTGTCTGACCTGAAATAGATTAACTTTTCAATTCTTTCTCTTCCCACATAAGTTAGTTTGGTAACTTTGTTAACCCTAGAGTTAGAGTTCCTTTGAATTTTTCCTCAGCTACAATATAATCAAGCTTGATCAGATAAAGCTATAAAGCTAGACATTTTGGTAAGTTTTTGACCAATCTTTAAAATTCAAAGTCACTAGAGATAAAGAACACTTCTAAAACACAGTACATGCAAATATGAGATTTAGCATTTAACAACTTACTTGCTGGAACGTGGAACAACCATCTCTGCTAGTGTTTCATATTGCTTAACCCAGTCATTATAATTTGACCTAGAGAATACACAGGTTATGGTTAGACTTTTAGTACTGTAGTAAAAAAAGCCTTAGATTAATGAATTAACTTTTTTAAAAAAAAAACATTAAACACATTTAAACATCATATCTTCCAACCCAGGTGTAGGTTGTCAGAAATACACAAGACATCAGGGACAGTCCTCCTCACGCTGCTTTTAAGACTATCGCTAAATAAACTATAATGTGAGCAAAACTAATATATTTTATCTTCAGTCCTCATATAAGTTTACAAATGTAAAATTTTTGAAGTCAAAGAACTATGAAATTAAATTAGTCATCATTAAGCACAGACCTCATGGGACCAAATGGACTTAACTGTCAAGGTTTATCAGAAACTTCTTATGTAACTCTGCTCTTCTGAGTTACCAATAGGGATACTTTTTCCACAATTACAAATGGTTTCCCGAGAGTCCTGCACTTGCCTGACGGACTGAGAATTTTGGAAGCCCTGCCTTTCTGTAGTAGGTTCTGTAGAAGAGGTTCGACCCTTTCAACACTAAAACCAAACCAAAGGTAAAAGAAAAATAACAGTAGAGAGATACTAACCACCTAAAGCCACTGCAAAACTGTTTTGCCTTCAGAGTTTTACATGTGACAGAGACGACTGCTTCATGTGATAAACAGCCTACGGGCCATCTTTGCAAGTTAGGAGCTCTCTTTGTTCCCAGTTCCAGAAAGAGAGTTTAGTACCATTTTCTTTTTTTGCAAGAGTCTTAAGGACATCTGTATCGCCACTTTCCTTGGCCAGAGGAAAAGGTGGGTGTTTTTGTTGTTTAAACATTTCAGACAGAAACAACTTGTTCCCCCCAGCAAACCTTGGACATGACATAAGCAGTGTTCCACTGGTAAAGACTTAGATAAGTAAAAATGCAGTGTTCTGGCAATCTGAAAAAGTGCAGAGCAAAGTAGTAAAGAGTCCACTTCGCTCACTAAGTGGTGAAAGCCAGCATAGTCCTAACCAGGATAATTCCATTATTAAGTCTTCTAATGTAAAACAAGTCATGTTTTTACTCAGTACTTATTATTTTCATAAGGACACCTTCTGCAACATGACTAGTTAAGGCTAATATTAGATAAGAGACATAAGTCTAATCTCCAGGTTTTTAAAGAAATTAATGAGTACTCAGCATTCCTTATGATGAGTTCTCGTGAACAATGGAATACAGGCACACAGTCTCATCCGCCTCTAGTAAGTATCTGAATGTTTGTGTTCATTTACCCAGGAAAACCCCAAACAAATTCAGATGTCCTTTCTTACAGTATTATAGGGTTGTGGGATCTATTATTTGATTTAAATTTCTTATTTTATTCTGCTCTTAGGACAAGCAATGAACTTACTTGGGTACAATCACTAATAACGTGACCAAATATTCTGAATTGAGTACAAAGTCCTCTTTTTTTACAATATCTGCAAGACTTCTGGTTAGCAAGCTTCCCCTGCAGAGAAACAAAAGACAGCCAGAGTAAATACATGTTTAAGAATTGAATTCGTCTGGACAACAGTTTCCAGTGCTTGATAGTATAACATTTTAAAAAATACATTTTACCTAAGCATTCACTATTAGCAAAGCAAACAATGTCCTTATACGCGTTTTGTATCTTACTGTCTAAAGTTACTAAAAGTTTTTATCAGTAGCTTCACTGCTGTGCATCATTTCCATATTCCAAATACCTCACACACTTAAGAAGCCAAGTTCTCTTTTTAAAAGTGATTTAAAAAACACAAGAACCATTAAAACCATTAATTGTGAAGTCCAGTATATGGAACCTTAGAGTTACAACTAAGCTAGTACAGACCTACATACAGAACCTCAATAAAAACTTAAAGCAGCATGTTGCCTCATATTCACAAAAAACTAAGAATATACACAGATTTAATGAGGCTTAGCTGACAAATTACCATGGCTTAACACAGAACTTATGGCTCACTCATTAAATGGCTATCATTAGTATGACCCATGGTTCTGAATCAGCCAGCAGGCTTGTACTATTAACTGTAATGGTAGGGTTGGGTCAAATTAAATCGACCACATTTGCACAGAAGAACTACTGTACCTCAGCTGTATTTCAGATGATCATCACATGTACATGACAAGAGAGCACACAGTCCTTATTTATTATCTGCATGTACACAACAGCTGTCTCTCTGCTGGTTAATTCTGAGCGAAGAAACCCAGTAATACTGATATGCTTAAAGCATAAATTTGAGTGAAGAGAAAGCCTCCCTGTTTAGACAGACACCTAAGTAGCAGTGTTACAAACCACTCTAACAGCAAGCTTCTCTCAAAAGTTCCAGCAACTTACACTATTTGTACATGCTTTTGTGTATGTCATAATTGCTTATCAATCGCAAGTGAGCTATTACCAGCAAGCCAGCTGGTAATAAATGTTCTTTTATGACAGCTGCTATTCAAAATTGATAAACACCTCGAAAATACATTAAGCTTAGAGCCTATACCTCTCCATGTTACTAAGTTTCCATGGTTAGATAACTTTCCTGTACTATGTTAGCAAAAAATACTGTGACTCACGCATTCTTTCTTTCCAAATTCTGAAGGTTCCCTTTCAGATTATTGTATGCCGAGGCTCTTGCTTTTAGATCATTGTCAATCTGGTTTACTCCCTTAAAGATAAAAATAAAAGGAACCATGTCTAAAGAACTAGAATAGTTTTTAAATGATTTCTTAATTTCAAAGCTTAGATCTGCCAACAAACAATAAAAAATACACAAGTTAAAATGTTTATTTCTCTAGTGTTTGACAAACTTTAACTCAGAAAACTCTTAAGTTATAATTCCTTTAAAGGAAAATCAGCCATTAATAAAAATTACACACCCTCTTCTGGCATCAGCTGGACATGCTACTGTACCCAGCTAATCATTACTCCATCACCTTGAGGCTACCATCCTCCATCTCAGCTAACAGGAGAGATCATTTGAAGTTTACCTTCCAACTATGATACAAGTACACTTGTGAACACTGGGTACCATTTCCTCCAGCTGTTATCTCACTTCTCACTATCCTTTTCCCACATTAGAGTTTCAGTGACAAGAATGATGGTACAGTTTTATGAGTAGCAAATCAAGAATTAAGTAACCCAATGCATTATTGATTTGCATCATCTACAACTTAAGAGAAAAGTGTTGCACTGTAGTTCCCTATTGCAATTTGCACCTTTCCTTGAGATGAACAGCCTTGGTCACTCAGAGACAGAGTATCAACCAAATACATCATTTGCCTGATTCCAAATGGCTGTTACTATTTACAGTTCTAAATATCATCACAATTATTTATGTCTTTTTTTCCCCAGAGTTATTTCCCATTTTGTATGTTTGCCAAGAAAAATAAAATATATTACATCGCTATCTCCCTTCACAAAGTCATCTTTTACACTGCTCTTTTACATTGGCAGTGGTTTACAACTGTAAAGAAAAATCTGTTTTATAGAAACTTTCATCATTTAGTAAAAACTTATGTATTTTGGAATGTCTTAAGTTGTACAGGGCCAGTTCCAGGGTAGACAAACAGTATTTCAGATTTGAATCCAACTTATTTCAGACAATAAATATACCTGTCTAATCAAGTAGAAGCAGCATTCTACATTTAATGTCACTGGCAGCCTTCAAACATCTCTCAAACTTTCCTATCAAAGTTCCAGCTATTTTACTAGTTAGACTCAGACTGTCACATTCAGTTTGCCATTGCTGCTCAAGCAAGCCATCCTTCTCAAATCCATTCTCCAGGATTAATTAGCGTGATTACCAAAAATTATTAATTCCCAGCTATGTAACTTGGCAGCAAGTGGAAGAACACAAAATAAATCAAGCAATCAGCAGGTCTTAAACATCCAATCATACTCCTATCAGCATGTACCCTACACAAGGAAGTATTTTAAATTCAATATACTCAGTAACAGTTGGATAACTGAAAGAATGTGGTACAATACCGGTCTAGCATTGTAATACTGCCTACTGCTTCCTTCACTGCTTCCTCACTATGGTATGTAGGTACAAGCACATAAAACTGCCGAGGGACAAGCATCTGAACATAGTCAAGGGACTATCCCTTTATTTGGACTTAGACACTTGACAAAACATTTTGTTTGCATACAACACTTCAGCTAGGGGATCTAGATATGATTTTACTCTCACAAAACAGATCTCTTAAAAGCAACACCACTTAGTTACATAGCGACCTTGTTTATGGCAACCCGTAAGTTCACTTGTCTGTAGCAGGAAGAAGTCATTAAAAGCCTGAACATTCTGGCAGTTTCATTTGGCAACACGTTAACGGCTTGCACCTTTACAGATACAGCAATGCGTCAGACAAAATACTCTGAAAATAAGACAATTTAACCTTAATCATCTGTTTAAAAAGTATTTGAATTCTTTGACTGACATAACCTTTGGCAAAGTATGTGGAACATTTCAGCAGGGGCCACAAAGCACACATCTTCATGGAAGCTTTTTTACACTACAAGAAATGGCACTAACACTTTTTTTTTGTACAGCTGGAGGACAGTATTAGGGGAAAAATTAATCAGAGGCTATTAAGCTAGTACCTTGTGCATTTGGATTTTTTCCCAGACCGAAAACCTTCCCCTCTGCCTTTTCCAAGGACGAAAACTTTCAACAACAGTCTCTATGCATTGTTTAATGACAAAAAGCAAAAACTATTGATGCCAAACACTGCCTTTATGAACGAGTTCCACTCATTGTTTCCTAATTGTCAATACTCTAATTGCTCTCATTTGTAAAGTTAGTAGCCTTTTAAAAGAGGCCTGCTTAGACAAAAACCTGTTACTGCCACACCACAAACAAGAATCAGCCTCGCTTTCTGTTAAAATATCAGAGAATGCAGAATTGCAAACCTCAATGTCACAGCAGAGCTCTTGAAAATATATTTGTGTAAAACTGCCAAATCAAGTGACAATACAAACTTCCTTTTGGTAGCAGAATTGTTGGATAACTCATAAATGTCATTGCAAAATAAGGTAGACTCATGATACTGCTAAAGAAACTATCAATCTAACATAGTGGGCCTATTTCTACACATAGCAAAACCCAGATACTTAAACTACTTACATGGTCATTGGCAATACACATTAGCAATTCTTATAACTATACAACTGAGCTGTTGTATTTCAGTAGATACCTGGGCTGCTGAAAATGTTGACTAGGGCATTAAGGCTATCAAGGTTGCCTCCTTGCCTAAGTCTTATGACCGTAATTTCAAATACACAGAATGACTAGATTAAGTGACAGCTCTCACATGGCACAGATACCACCTTTGAAGTCTTCAGTATTGACACTGGGGTTCACAATATTTCTGAAAGTTAAGAGCTGAAAAAACTTGATTGATAGTTTCAGTGGATTTCCTTTTATTTTAAATGTTTCCAACACTGCTATAATTTTTCCTCAACTGACAAACTCCCCACTGCAGTTCCCATTACTCTCATTTTTGGCAGACATCAGAATCTGCTGCTATAGTGAGTGAGGAGGATATAAAACCATACAGGAAAAGTAGTATCTCATGATTTGACAAGCTTTTCAAGTTATTTTAACATCAATACATCAAGAGGTTTCACAGATTTTAATTAATGTAGCTCTACCAATTTTCCTATATCTTCATGTTAACCACATGACAAAGTGAAGATTTTAACTATGTCAGGACCCTCTTTGCCTTGGAACAAAACTGCTTCAAGCCCTGTGACATTACCTCCTAGGTGTCACTTCTACAAGAACGTAAGGCAATTTCAGTCATCTTCCTTCTCTTCTCCACTTTATGGACACACACCTGTGGCTCACAATTGAAAAAAAATTTTAAACTATTTGAAATCAGATTTATTACAGACATGCCTCTGAAGCTGTCCCTATAGAAGACAGGTACAGCTAAACATGCAGAGAAATGGAAACCCTCAAAAGGATGATTCAGGCTGAACTCCAGCAGACCTGTTTCTCTGCATTTAGTATCCAGTCTAATAATCCAATGAAGTCCCTAAATTAGATGAAGAACGTAAGCCAGTTATTTAATTTAAAGTTCAGGTTCTACAGTACAACTTTGCTGCAAGCAGACGATTTATCTAGCAAACTCCAGGACACAGCATAACATGCACTGAATCCTTGATAATATTTCTATAAAGGGCATATCCCTTCACATTCTTTGTCGCTTTTTCAAACTTAATTCTACAAAAACAAGTCCTATACTATGGCAACAAGTAAGTTCCAAAAATGAGACAAAATACAGTGGAAGACTTTTTTTTTTTCCCCTTTTTCATTGAGTAACTTTCACTCCTATTCTAAGGCCAAACTAAAGGACAAGAACTTTTTCAAGAACCACTTCCTTGATAAGACTTGTAGAAACCACTTCACCCTGTCTTATGTTCTCTCTATCTCTCTTTCCTCACCAAGTTCCTCTTATCCTAGCTTAAACTTCGTGCCTATACCTGCCAAGTAGCTGCTCTAAACAGCTGAACGCTTCATTCTTATACCTTCTTCTGAAGAAGCAAAAGCTTATGTACTTACATAGTGACAGATATTAAGATTATTATTTTATAACCGTGCGATATTTTTAAGGTGCAAATCTTAAGTCATAAGACAGTCAGTCTGCCTCCAACAAAACTCCACACTGCAGATGTCTTCCAGGAATAGTTACTGAGTGTAATTTGTGGAGTAAATTCAAGATGCACTGATAGCCCCAAAGAAAGTATCAAAATGAAAGTGTTAGTTGCATTCTTAGTCAGCTATGTGCCATATCTTAAGATTTTTGTAATCTCTGCAAAATTTTTAAACTAATAGTTTCAAGAAAGAAACTAACATCTAGACAATCTGCAGTTATAGTAAAGCACAAATCTGCCAGCACAAGTCACCCTATTCCCACCCCGATTATAGTTCCCACATACCCATCACCAAAGACTATCTCTATAGGTACCCAGAGTAGCTGCTTCTTTTTTCTGGGTTATGTATTTTATTGACACAGATAATTCCAAGAGTCAGTTTGCAGATTACAGAAACCAGAAAAGAAAAAAAAAATGAAAAAGCTGGGAAGGTATTAAAGCAAGGGCAGCTTACAGAGAACTCTTTCACTGTTTGAATACGGTAAGTCACTACTAAGGACTCTACCTATGCTCACAGCAAGTACAAACCAAATGAAATCCCCAAAGTGCAAAAAACTTTACCAAGGTAAAGACAGGGGGAAAACCCATGACAACACTCAAACAAGCTTTCCTTACATCTAACATTGAAGGCTTATTTTTCCCCTCACAACTGAGTGCCATAGCTTTCAGAAGGTAAATAAGTTCCCTGGTTCACTGCTAATAGCCCACACAATTTCAGAACATCAGACAAATGGCATGTCAGTACTGCAAATTTTAAACATAAGTGACATCAATTGCTAGCTATTTATTTGTTAACTCAGTGATCTTCGGAAACAAAAATCAGCAAAGACAGCACGATGGCCTTCAGGGCATGCTCTCCAAATCCTATCCCTACCCTAATATACTTCTTTGGTTACTAGAACACAGACACTGCTAGCACGTTTACTACTATTGTTATCAAAGTTACATCAAGCTATCAAAAATAAACAAATAGCTTTGAGTACCAAGTTTTGTGCATAAAAATCACAAGTTCAAGTAGGAAAGTTTTATAAAACAAATTACCTTACCTTTGCAATAATTTCTGAAATATTCTTCAAGGATTGCTTGATTGGGTATTTGGCCATATCCCACTGAAATCTTGTTACATAGGTGACCAAGTCAACTAAAATT
This sequence comes from Cariama cristata, assembly GCF_000690535.1. Classification (NCBI taxonomy): domain Eukaryota; kingdom Metazoa; phylum Chordata; class Aves; order Cariamiformes; family Cariamidae; genus Cariama; species Cariama cristata. The sequence continues at coordinate 9,541 of NW_009621534.1, read as the reverse complement.
TTAAAGAACAACTTTGTTAAGATAGACAATAAAAAGGCTGATGTATTATATTCCATATAGGATTGCTGTAACAGAAGAGTACTGTAACAAACTGTTTGTGGACCTTCAGATGTGTGGACCCTGAAAATAAGCAATCAAGTTGTAAGTCATCTGTGACCTCTGCCTTCAGATACTTCTTTCCCCACCTCTGTAGACCCTAAATGATGTTTACTACTAAGTCAATGATGTCTGGAGAAGTACTGACAAGACTAACTATTTTTTGCTTTGTGTGAAAAACGGGTGGGAGATGGGAGGGTTATGATGGAAAAAAAGAAGGCAAAGATTATGTGGTTGACCTGAAGCAACAGTTTTGTAAAGCTATCTATGAGAGAGACTACTCCAAGCCCCTATCCAAGAATAACTGTGTTAATTATGACCACCGCACTTGTCTTCATGTTAATCCACTCATATTAGCCTTTCCTGCATCAAGAGAAGTTGTGTTAAAATTTATGAAATAGCTTTGAAAACAAAATATTGATTTAGAGACTGGTGCAACTACAATAAAATGGGCAAATATTTCCATGAGACAACTAGTTTTATAAAGAGATTCTATCACAATCGGGGAACAACTGAGTAAGCACTAAGCACAGTTTACATAAAATCATACCTATTCAGATGACAGACTAACACAAAGAATGCTTAGAGTGATCAATAACAGTAATTTTTATGTTCCACCAGAGACTAGTGATGACAAAATACAGCCCTAAAGGATCAAAAGGCTTCTGTAAGTGAGTATTTAACGTGTAGATCTAATTTCTTGCTGTTCTGGATCCTATAATTTGTTTCAAGGCAAGTGATTTATGGAAAAAAGTACTTCCATGTCTAAACTAGGCTTTCAGAATGTCATACAGAGAAGTAGTATTCAGTATGTTTCCGGATCATTGCCTTCCCTCCTACACTTTCAAGATGCACATATCATGGTTAACACTTTACCTCCATTAGCCAGAAGATTCTCCTGAACTTTATCTTTACTGTCTTCTAGAACATCAGCCATATACTGGGCCACTTTCTTTACAACACTGAAAAATGAAAGACAAAGGTATGAAAAAAAAGAATGAAACAAAACCTGCCATTTTGAGAAATACCATTTATGAAACTGATCTGAGACTGGATCAAAAGAGATTGGACCAAAAAAGGAAGAGCTGATTGCTTTACATACAAGCTTTCCAAGAGCGCAAACTGGGCTCAGTATCTGAAGGAGACCAATTTCTCAAATACATGCCAGAATATCATTTAAATCCTTCTCTAGTGTTGCTACTCATCAGTTCTCAACAAGGTGAGGCTAATTCCCTCACCTCCAGGTAACAGAGGTTGACTTCAGGTGTAATCTCACTATATTCCAATCTTTTCTGAAGTCTGTGGTACTTTCAAAATCCTAACACCTTTCTAAAAACAGACAGTGAGGTAGAAATTGTCAATAATCCAAATTAAACACAAGGCAACCATGATAATGAAACACCAAAGATAACTGAAGAGCTATGGAGAAACGGCAGCCCTAAGCCCTCATGAGATCTTACACTCAAGACCTGCCTTCCTCACTAGAAAAGCTATGTTTAATATTACTCACATGCGCCATGCCAAATAGTTTCCTTCTCTATTTAAAAAGAGCTACTTAGCACTTCTTTCCTTGAAACAGAAGATGGCTCCACAAGTTCTGGTTATGTGAAATTTTGTTACATTTGCTCAAAACGACTTTCAAAGGACCATTAGTTTCTTCAAAGGGAATAGGTTTTGCATTTTAACATTAATGTTGTTTAATCATCTCTGTGGATTAGGAAACAACATGGTTACCTTCTCAAAGTCTGTAAATAGTACTGTAACTTCCTAAAAGAACAGTTGTTACTGCATTTCATCATCGCCTCCTGCAGCTGTCACGTTCAATTCTTAACAGTTCTCCAGGACCCAGCAGCACACAGCACTGCTATAGGGAGAACCATCCTTCATCAGTGCAAATGTCTCACTATTCCACAAGAAGTTGCCAAGTACAGATACTAGGAAAAACAGCAGTTTAGCTTTCTGAAATCTTAGCTTTCTGACTGCCTGCAGGGGACCACTATGAAACAAAATGTTGGAAATAACCTGCGTATTATTAGGACTTAGCGAACGGTCACATCATTATTCTAATAATTTGCATGCTAGTAAAAATAAACTGTTACCCCTCCACAAATGCATCCAGCTTAGCCAGCTCATCTGACAAACCAACCAAAACATCCAGTGTGCCAACCTAGAAGGAAAGATCAAAATGCATTAGCAATTGTGTATAAACATAGAAAGATAAAACCAAATAACAATAAAAGCTAAATCTCCTGAACAGGTACTTTTGCAGAACTACATAAACTACAGTACTTTAAGATGTCAGACTTGTTGATTTAACAAGGTCACACTGTGTTTCATTTGCTCAAGATACCCCTAAAGCACCACTGTATCAGATCTAACTCACTCTGGTGCACAGTTTCAGTCCTGCATTCCAGCCACCCAAAACGTGTTAAAACAACTTTGACATTACGAATTGGCTCCATTTCCCACAAGTCACTTGCTTCAACATTTGATTTACTACTGTAGATCAAACATGAAATTTCTGCAATCAGGTATCTCAGTGCAGGAGGTAACCAGAACACTTAAAACTTTGAAGATACAAGAGTACTGCAGCAGTCAGACCAACAAGAATCTAGACTTTTTGCATCTGGAGTAATGGAATTCTAGTTTGTCTACAAGCTTTCACTCTTTCTTCCCTTCTTCTCCAGAAAACACTTTCTTTCCTAATTTCATGTCATAATCTAGAGCAATACATATACCTTTCTGGGGCCAGGGATGACACTTACCTTTTTAGACTCTGTATAATTCAAAGATGAAAATTACAGCACAGTAAAATATTCTGTTTAGCTCTTTCACAAACAAGTCTCAAATTGGTCTAAGACATCAAAAAGTGTAAAAACAGCATAGCGGTGCTGAAATTAAACAGCCAAAGGGTCATTACGTTTAAATACGTCATATAATATCAGTGTTTCTTTGGTTCTCTCTTCAAGTACTTACACATTTGTTCATTCTATTCAATGAAAGTAGGAGATACCTCCAAAAAGACAACTCTTCTTATCTTTAATATTTTAGCTACTAGTTTATATTTCTTGCTGAAATATTACTAGGCATGAGTGAATCTTCTGTCTAGTCAAGATGCTATTAATATTATTCTTAGTCCAGCATCTTTGTTCTATATATTTGACCACTCAACTTTACATGATTCCTGTTCTCTTTAGCCTTGAAGCAGAAAGGAGCACAATTACTTAATTAACATCACAACCAAACCACTTTCCATGCCCCACCTTCTTCTGAGCTACATGCAGAATAAAGAAGCTAATGTTTTGACTACTCAATCACAAGCCACAGGACAAGTAAGTCCTTAAGCAATAAGGCTGCTGTTCAATGGAGACTAAATCACTGCTTCAATGAGTTTTAACTAAAGGATCTCAGTCCTTAAACAGTTTTACCAGGTCCACAGAAGCCAGACTACTTCCCATTGTATGTAAAGAATACTCAGCTTCTGCCCATTTTAGGGAGTAGAAACAAAACCAATCATTTATAGCCCTAATGGGCCACATCAGTTTTCAGCGATGACTTTTCTAAATGCTGTAGGCACCCTACAGTTTGAAAGCCATCCTGACTCATGTCTAAGGATCTCCTGGGAGAAGAGAGACATTTGCTACAGTCCCTCTTCTTATCCCTACAAGTATCTCTCTTGAAATAACTCAGGACAGTCTAAATGTGAATGTAAGTTAATGGCAGCTGGAACATCCTCTTAAAAGACACTCTGAAGCACTTTGTGCCCTGGGCTCATTCCTTAGCAAAGACTTGATCCATTCTGTAGCCAGAGACTGGTGGCATTTTTTTCTTCTTCACTTTCATAAACTTTGATGAGCTTTCACTCAGTTAAACTGAGCTCACAATTCTTCTTGTTCAAAAAACATTCGTATGTCAGGATAGACCTTTTCTTAATGAATACACTGGCTCATAACTTTTCCATACCCTGATAATTCTATTAAACCAAGAGAAACTGCTTTCAGATTTTGTTTCTGTTCGGTTCTCACAGTAATAGTTCAAAACAGTTTTCTTCCTATTTTCTATAAACACACATTAGCAGGTCACACTGGAATGCTCAGCTGGACATAACCACTACTCTAAACAAAAGAATGTTACTTCTGGACAGAGAAAAGGCAGCAGCTGTTTGACCAACCCCTGTATTTTAAATTGAGCCAAAAAAAAAACAAAATCAAAGGAAACCATAGTATCTGAATACTCAGACCACAAGTCTCCATTTTTCTTCTAATTTTCTTCTCCAGCTAACTGTTAGCAGAATGAGGTCAAGACTACTATCCCGGGAAAAACTGCTGTATTAGCTGAAAGAAAGTAGCTTGCTGAACCTTTAAAACTTACAGAGTGAACGATTTTTAAATTGGAATTTCAGAAAAAAGATAATTTGTTGTCTAAATTATTTTTTAGGTCCACATATAATCATCAAAAGAAGTCAGTTGTTCTCTCTAAAATGTCTCTAAAAGTATTCCCCATCTACAGTTTTAGTCTAAAGAAACAAAGATGATGCACAACATACTTCTTAGGACATGACATGGGGCTTACATACCTTCAAGTCCGGAATATTGAACTTTGAATTAGTAGAAAGATTGTTATTTTTTGTAGTTGCTGCATGTAGTTTCTCCCATGTCTGTTGACAGGTTTTTTCCCCAGGAGCAGAAATCAGCCAAAACTCAGTCATTTTTGTGTCTTTTATCTTGACGCTTTCTGCTTCTGAGGATAGAGGCAAGATGCTAATAGAAGGAGGGGGGGG
>NW_009621534.1:909-4634 GCF_000690535.1 Cariama cristata | reverse complement strand
GGGTGGGGGTGGGTGGGCAGGAAAGAAAGAATATCTGCCATTAGTTCACGATTCAAAGCTTTGCCTGAAGAAAAACATCTCATTCCATGTTACTGAAGTGCAGTTCCAGCCACTCTAAGAGATTTTACCAAGAGTACCACGTGGTTCCAAATTCATTTTTTCCTATCTTCCAAATCACATTTGCACAGTTGGAAAGTCTTTTTAAACTGCCCATTCTGCAAGTTAAAGTGGGTTGAGTTTGCAACATTAGCATCTTTCAACTGCAATTTCACAAAAAGATTATAAGCAAATAATCTAACTGAAAATAAATCCAAAAAACCAGGACCCAAATCCTATTTTGACAGCTGTATATATTTTCCAGTATCTGTATAACAGACAACTTTTTCTGAAGTCATAAGAGAAACAAAAATTTCAACTCTGACATTATAGCTTTTCCAGTTACTTTTCAGATTAGAACAGTGTTTTAAAATGAGTAAATGCCTAAAAATATTTAAATGCAATAAACTTTAGTTTATTTTTTCAAGCAAAGAAGGTTCTCCTGGTATCTAAAAATTTCAACAAAAAAGGGGTCACTTTCTAGTCTTGGTACCTCTGTTGCTATTGCAGATCTTCAATAACGTTACACATACTGGCATTAATCAAGAGTATCGGTACTAAATACAAATTATGTTGAGCTACTTTGCAAACAAGCTCAAAAAGTCATGAGTATATATGTTCTTCTGTCACTACAGAACAGAACAAGCTGGTTGAGAGTTACTGGATTTTTTTCAATATGGGAGCAAAGAACAAAACCAAAGTGTACCTTGACAGAAACCAAATGTCAAATTTTGATATTTGCAACGCCTTCTGCAGCAGTTTTGGAAGAGTAGAGACTAACCTACATTTCATAATGAGCACAGACTACAGCACTCAATTTTTTTTTGAGAGAGAGAATCAAATATTGTATTTGCAAGAATTAATACACAGTAGCAAACTTTGCCCAAAACAACACACATAGGCCCTTCATCTGTGTAATCGTTATAGGGTCAATACGTTCTCAAGGGTGTTAAGTTAGAGATGAGCTAAACAGAGGGCTGTTAGTTGATTCTTTTGTTCAGCTACTCAGGAAGCCTAAAGCTGAAGAAAGTTTACCAACCGTTAAATTAATATCATGAAGCACATCTTGTTACTTGCATAACAGCCACCCTCCTTCAATTAAGGGGCCTTGTTTATAACAGGAGATGATGACATCCAGTTATCAAGGCTCTCAATACTGCACACTCCATGATGCCTGACACTGCATTAGCAGGTAGTAGCATAGCAGTGCTATAATCTTAAATACAGACAATGCCAAGCCAGGTACAGATACTTGATAAATCCGAATATTTACAAAACCAGACACATGCCCCACTCCACACAAACTTGTTCGGCCTAAACCAGACCAGTTCTGGGCACTCTCCTGTGCTGGGGCCACACACCTGCACAGCTGGTTCTATTCAACAGCAGAAAGTCAAGGACCTGGAAGTTATCCGTGCTCTCCTCCCTGGCACTACTCTCTCTTCTCCCCTAACACGCTGCCAAAGCAGGCTGAAAGGAGGAAGGATAAGGAGTTCTTTGCTTCTGGAAATAGTATGAGTAAGAAAAGGGATCCTATCTCTGAGAAGGATGGGTGAAACAACTGGGTCTACTTCCTCCCTCACGCTGTGGCCTTGGCTATTGGGGGAAAGTCCATAAGAGCAGAATTAGAGAGGGGAGTGAAACCCATGCCAACAGTTCGTCATGCTCAAAAGCGCATACTATAATGCACTATAATCCTTGGTCATATCACACTGATGATTTTGGTATCGGGACGTATCATGAAAAATTAAAGCAATGTCAGTCATCACCATTTTACAGGCTTCTTTGTTTAGGGAAGCACCAACTGGATTATCTCACATAACAGCCCTCCATGGGAGGTCTACTAGTCATCAATGATTTGGAAAGAGACAGAATTTCCTCTTACTCAGACTACTTTCATGCATTATCTTCCTTAACACATGCCAAACTCAGTGAAGCCATTGCACATGATGTCTTCCTACAATTCACTGAACTCTGGCTCTATAAGAGACATGGCCAAGTTTACAGTAAACTTCACCCATGCAGGGAGACACCACTACAGCTGATACACACACTCAAAGTGTTTAAGCTTTAAATTGTTTTTTGTTTGGATTTGACTAAACTATGACTAGAAAAGGCTTTGGAATAAATGTTGGATAAATAAACTAGTTTGGGCAGTGGCAGCAATAGCGTGCAAATATCCAAGTAAAAGACAGAAAAGCCATAATGTAGAAATCCACAATCCTATTCAGCAAGACAGATGGAACATTGCATTCTCATGTTTTCCACTAAAATATAAATAGCCCCTAAAGAATATGTATAAAGTTTCCAGAGATTATATCAGCTAAGGAAACAGTTACACATTTACAATGACACAGTCTCATTCCCTGCATTACAGATTGGGAAAATCATCTCACCATTAAAAATATAAACATCTTTTCCCAGGAAAAAAAAAAAAATCTTTAATCGGCCCATTGCAAAGAATAATTGCTTTCAATAAGTAAAATTTTCCAATCTTTTAAAGTTAGTTTTCAAAGACCAACTGTTCAGACTTCATATGATGATTACAAATCTACCATAAACAAGCCTGAAGTTACAAACACCTGACAGACTTGCAGTAAATCTTTTTTCATGCTTAAAACCCAATGAACTAGAGCACTTGATGATTCCTTAATATCAAAGGCAAAACCAGATTGTTCAACTGAATAACCAGGGTCTTTTTCTACAGTCAAAGTGAAGATGCATAGGCAGGACAGTTGTAGCTCCCAGGAATCACTAAGCTAGCATACTTCCCTTCCTCCCTGACCATTTTTGTCTGCATGGCTGGTTTTCCTGAAGTTCTGTTCCATTCCTAATAGCCACGGGAATTATCTTACTTCCCATTTCAGGTACATACTCAAGGGATGTATTGTCAACTACATACAAGGAAAAAAGCTTAGCAGAAGAGTTTTAAATGTTTGTATGTTTGGTTTATGTGAGGAGAGATGGCGGTTGAAATCAGAACTACAAGGAATAACAAACAAGAAGTGAAGAAGGGAGAAGTGCTACAGAATGGTGAGAAAAAGAGAAACAAATGCTAGTCAGCCAAAAAATACACACTGAAACACTGTAAAATGAAAGCCATGAAATTTAAAGAGAAGGACCATAGAATAAAGCAGGAAATAGCAAGTGTTTAAATAAAACCTAGAATAAGCAATACGAATGAACAAGTGAAATGTTATTTACACCGTGTACCTCTATGACCAGCACTTTTTTGTAATGTACTATTGAGTAGAATTTATCATAGCATAGTTTCACATAATCGCTGTTAGCTACTTTTGCTATTTGAATTGTTTCTGATGTACACTCTTAAGAAATATTCATGAATGGAATTGTCTACAACACATAAATCTACCAATTTAAAAACATTCAATACTATAGCACAAGTATAGTTAATCAAGTGAACACATTCAAGATGGTGTTTTTTTCCTAAACATTGTCCATTCAGTACCCTACCACACAATAATATTAAGTGAGTAAAAACTATGGTCCTAGTTCTGCTGAATGTGCATAAAGCCACCCGTCAAAGAGTGAAACTGCTTCTGAGATGCCATTGTAAGCATTTTCCAGCAAACTTCAGCAAAAAGCGTTTGCTATACAACTGGGGGGGG
>NW_009621534.1:0-878 GCF_000690535.1 Cariama cristata | reverse complement strand
GGGGGGGGTGGAACAAGAAACAAAGTTTATGCAAGAATCTGTCTATAGACCATGCCAAACTGTCCTGTTCAGGACTTTCAGGAACAGGTTCTGGAATTCCAACTTTATATACTAGCTAGCTACCTTGATATTTATGAATCCACAGGTCATGGCATTACTATTCTAATACTGAATGACCAAACCACCTGTCTCAAAAAAAAAATAAATTTAACCTTACAAGACCAGCAGTTCTTTGACCCATCTTTATCTTGTTCAGTACTCACATAGAATGCAAGTTCTCATTTATAAGGGCTTAATATCAGAAATACATTAGAACACACTTTTCTCATTTTAGATTCAACAACTGGGCAGCATTCCATAGTTTCCCGTGACACTTTCTCACAAGCATACCTGCAACATAACTTTGAAGTGTAACAGTCTTCCACGTGCTGTTACAAAGAGATTTAAGTAATATAAACACATTGCCAAGATGTTCTGCCAGTCAAATAAGCACGACTCACCTATAAAGTGCTTGAAATATTTCAACCCTTGAAGCTTTCCTCTAGAGTACCTGGTTATGAACCCTAACTACTTTAATGCCTGAAATAAGTTTGATATATTATTTAAAATGTATTTTGCATTACTACCCATAATTTATATAGCTTAATTTCTACGTTATTAGGAAAAATGGATTTTGAAAGAAAAATCTTTCATGCAGTATACTATCCTATAATCTAAGCAATAAAACCACTAAACAGATGTTTCAGTGCTGTACCTGAAAAAAACACAGTGATGTCAAAACAGAATCTCCGCTAAGACACTTTGCATTACATTTTTCAAAAATGACAGGGCTAGGGGGAAGGGATAATTGTTTCTTCTTTCCTATTTAGCTCAGCAGG
>NW_009621533.1:23052-49326 GCF_000690535.1 Cariama cristata | reverse complement strand
AAATGAACAGGCTATTCTCTGCTTGCCTGGAATTGTTCATATTTCTAAAAACTAAAAGCAGTGTCTAGGAAGGGAAAGAATGCCTAAAATGCTGTAAGATATTTGATTTATTCTTTTCAGGCAGTACCTCTTTATGTTCTCTGTGCCCGAGAGTATTATTCAAGTCAATAGATCTTAGAAATGTTTCTAGCAATCCCCATTTTCCCCAAAACTCCCCACTAAAGACCTTAATCTGCCTCCTTTTGTTGTTTTTGTCATTAAAACAGACTCAAATCAGGCCATAATTTTTGTTTTACTTTGAAGGTGCGTTTTGATGCAAAGATAGCAATTCATCTTCTCATGTGTTTACCAGCATCTCAGTTATGAGTCTGCATATGGTAAACTGCAATATCCTTTCAAATTCCAGCTAAAGCAATTCTCACCTTGCAGTTTAGTTACATCAGAAACAGAAAATAAGTGAAGCTGCCTGGCTGAAACAGCTCACTCAGTGCTGATTCAGGGAGATGACTAGAAATAATCAGATTTTTCTTAAAAACAGTGAATTGCTGGAGAAAATCAGGGATAGTTTTAGTTAATGAATAAATAGAATTATGAACTATTTGTGGATACAAAGAGACCCATGATTTGATGAACTAGAAGAAATTACTAGTACAACCTAAAAATTGCAATCAAAATGGATGTTTCAACAGAAAATTGGATTTTAGTTAAACTATACCTTTCATGACAAGGCTCCCTTGCCTAGGTATGTGGTTTTCCTCACCAAAATATGGAATGCTTTTGGCTGAAATTAAACAAAACCTTTGGTTTTCAGGAGAAAAAGCATTCACTACTTTAGGCTGCAAATTTTGTTGTGAAAACTCAACATTTTCCAGGGCTTTTGCTATGTCCTACTTTCCAACCCTGGCTGTGAATTCACTTGTCATCCACTTGTGCAATTTAAAATATATTCTCTCTGTAATGAGACTGCGACCTGTGCAATCACCACCAACAACTTTCTACCTGCATCATTTTTGCAGGCAGAGAGTTGCCAGCAGTGTTTGCAGAGTTGAGGGGGACAGGGGGAACCCCCACCCCACGGCCGCGGGGCAGGACCGTGTGTGTGCCAGCAGGTCCCTCCATGGCCCTCGCTCCATCCCACCTCCTCCAGCAGATCCCTGGAGCAGCACAGCCCGGCTCAGCACAAGGAGCCATGCTGATGGGGAAACTTGCCCTTTCTAGGCAGGTTTCTCCCCAAAAAGGGAGAGTTTTTGGTGTCACCCAGCCAGCGAGGGGATGGGGTGCATTCGACTCCAAGCACTGATCAGCTTCACTAATGATTAACTCTGATTTGTCCTGTTAGTTCTTTTCTACACCCACCCTCAGCTATTAAGGTTTTGGCATTTTTTTTATTTTTTTTTTTTTTTTGTCTTTTCCAGCTTGGGGAAGCCGAAGGGGAGGGAAGGGGGACAAGGAAACCCTTTTGCCAAAAGACAAAATGGACATAGGGAACACGATGCCTTGGCAGAGGAGATGAAAGGGCACCGGTATTTGACAATAAGGGTGTGTGGGTGTCTCTCATCAACCTCACTGACACCCAGTGCTGAACTGCACAAAATACCGGGGAGGGGGGGACTCGGCAAAAAGAAAAGCAGCCGTAGCCCTGAGGGCCCCACTTTCTGCTCTCCTGCCATGTCCAAAGAGTTAAAGGTAGGTGAGGCGCAGGCAGAAATACCTTCCCGCACTGCTGTGCTGAGGTTTGCTCCTCTTTTCTACTTCACCCTGTAGTCACCAGGTGAGGAAAGCAGGGTCTCATGCATCACTTGGCATCAGCTCTGGCCACTCCACCCAAACCTTTCCAGCCCCCCTAGATGTGCCCTTCAAAGAGAAATCTGTGCCGTCCCTTCTTTGAAATAGAAAAATTTTAAATTGCTGGTTCTTGGCAGTGGAATTCCTTCGTTTCACTGGATGACTTAAAACGTAGACCTGAACACCCTAACCTACATAGACAACAATACATGTCTGTGGAGGAGGGTGAGGCACCCAGATTTAATTGCAACTAGGGCCTTTCCTGCAGCTTCACAGGCTTTTCCCGGCTGTACATACAGGCACATGTACACAAACGCGTCCCAGAAAGAGCATCAGAAGGTGAGACCACACTGGAATTGCTTATGTGCAACAAAAATGCAAAAAAATAATCAAGGTGTTTTGTTCTGGTTTTGTGTGGGGAAGGAAAGGTCAGGATGCTGACTAATAGACTGTTTTAAGACAAAACTGATGCCATTATGAGTGGGTTTCACCCTCCTCTATTCTATTCCCTCCTTTCACCCACCCCCACCTAAATACAAAATAACCTGCAATCCAATTAGTGCTGAGTGCGTACGGAGCAATCACATTTAATAAACAGAATGGGTAGGTTTTAAAAAATACAGTCTTGTCCATGACCTTTTCTTAATTTTGTTGGATGCAATCTGAAATTCTGCTCTTTTATTTACACTTGCAGTTTAATCAGAATCAGTGTTTTTACCACAACCTACCTGCTTGTAAGGGAATGCACACAGGTATGGTGCTTTTGCACAATTTCTCTGTTATCCCCAGGAGCTGTCGTACCAAACTTCTTTCACGCACGCCCTCAGCAGATTAATGATGACAGAGTCAGTGTGTGTGTGCGTGAATAACGTGCCCTGGTAACAAATCAGGAACACAGAGAGCGATTTGTGTCTTTTAAATGGGTTTGGGACAGTAGCACATAGCTTTATTTTTTTCCAGTTTAAGTTCTGATTTGCTCTTCTTCCACAGCCATCACTTCATTTCATTGGAGGAGATGCCATAGAAAGCTCTCTACTCACTGTTCAAAGAGGAGTGATCCCCTCTGAGCCCTCTTTTTCATTCTTTGAGAGTACACAAAGCAGAAAAGACCTGATGGAAGTAGCATGAACAATAAGCTGCGTTTTCCAGAATCGATGGTGAAAACCAGTAAGTTTTTGGCTGGGGTGAGGGGTACACGAAGAGAGAAGGGGGCTTTGGAGAGGGGCCAGAGAGAGGATTTTGTCTGGAGTCTTTAAGAGTTTGAAAACAGAATTAAATATCAGCTCCTGACATGCTGGTTAAATCCATCACGTTTGGGGAATCTTTGATTCTGCCATTTCTAGGAGACACAAACACATACCAAGTGCTAGATATGAGGGCAGGCAGGTCATGAAGAGCCCCAAGGAGCACCCAGATGTTTTGGTTGCTCCATACCCCATCCCACCAATACTGTCTGAGACTCATAACGTCCCCTGAGCATACCTTACAGATCAGAAAAGGGGAGCAGACGAGGAAAGGTCAGTGACACCAAGGAACTGAGTGGCAGTCTACTAGACTTGCATCCATGTTTCCCACGTTTGGGGAAAGCACTCACCACTCGAGGAAGCTTTTAGGTGAAAATTTAGCATACCTCTGAGCGAATGATTCAACGAATTCTTTGTGGAGCACCAAGTAAGACCAATGCCCTAAATGTCCTGATTGCTTTTCCACTTTCTTGAATAACAGCGTAGTTCCAGATTATAGTGGTTTTGGTGGCAAAAGTAGCATAAGAAATTATCACCTTCTACTCATCTCTCAGATTGCCTCTCCTCTCACCTGCCCAGGTTAAAAATAACTCCCACTCACAACCCCCCCCCGCCCCCCCCCCCCCCCCCCCCCCCCATCAGGCAGAGGTTGGCAAGACTTGCTGAAACTGGCTCGTTTTCCAGAGGCAGCATGGCACAGACCAGCCAGCTGCTCAACTCACATCGCCCTAAGTGCCAGACTTCCCACATCGCCCCAAATGCACCTGAGGTGCCTTTGGTTTTGAAGTTTGCCTACTGCTGACTGCTTGCAGAGCTGCCCTCACTCTGGATTTACAAGATAGGGGAACACGTGGAACCAAGTTCAAGAGCTGGCAGCTTCATTTGCGTATGAGAGGCCAAAATAAGCGAATAAAAACTGCCGCACAAACCAAACCAGAATTGGAATTGGCTAAACACTTATCCATGACACGGATTTTAGAAGTGACTCTTGAACTCTTCAGTGGAAAGACAGATTCATTTTCAATGGAGTTTGATCTTGCTCTTCAGCTTCATTTGTAAGACCAATTACAGAGCGTTTTGTACAACAATTACGGGCATTAAAACCACTCTGTTCCATTTGATGAATTTTAATAGTAATTGAACAGAAGAACCCATCAACTGAAAGATTGTCCAATCAAGTATGCCCACACACTGAACTGTATTTTCCACTCCACAAATGTGTAATGCCATTTGAAACTACCAAAATGTCCTCTCCCCACCAACACCCAAGCAGATTCTTGAGCATTTGTTTCAAAACAGCCTTATTCCTTGAGGCTTTAAGTACACAGAAAACACATTGACCACAGTCCTGCGGTAATTCCTGTGTACAATTTTATCCTGCAAATCTCCCTGGAGCTGTTTCTTGGATGGGGCATTCACAGAGTCCTGGTGACCACAACTGTTTGCCAGGAAGCACCCTACAAATCGCCCTACAAATGCCCCCCTCTGTGAAGAAAGGCATTTTTGGAGGATGCCCTCCAAGGGACTTTATAAGAGATTGTGAAAGCTGAGTGGCTCCTTTGTGCCATTGTAGGAAATGGAGTCCTTCACCTGGACTGGTGACGGACTGGTATTTAATGTAAATCTGGTATTTACATTTGAGTTCAGTTCAGCTTCTTCCCTTGTGAAGAAAGAATGCATAGAATGGTGGGTGGAAGAAATATAGGCCTGACACAGATGATTTGGTTATGAAGACAGGCCCCTCATAGCCACTGAAGAATAGATACTTGGGCTAGAAAAGACCAGATATATCCCTTTCACACGGTCGCTACAAGCCCTAAAGAGCTGATAACTTATGTTACAAGTCCAAAAGTCAGAAAAGCAATGCGGTATGGCAGAGCAAAGAAGAGATCAAAGGCGTCACCAGTGTCCTGGGTCTCTGAAGAATGCTAATGCATGTCTTAATCTTTGTTGTGAACATTTTGTTGTTATTTTTTTTCTACTAAACTTGCTTTTTCTGTCTGGGGTTGGCCTGTGCCGTACTGAAAATTCCTTGAGGGAAGTTGTGTTCTTCATTGCATTAGCTGGAAATTAGAAGAACAAAAGAACTATTTTGATGAACTTGCTCTCAATGGGATTTCCAAGTTAGCTTGGGAAACAAAAAGCGATTGCTATAGTTTAGATCAGTGGGAGATAAGCATCCAACTGTCAGAGCCTTCCTTTGAAGTGGATTTCCCCTTGCCAGTGGTTGCTACAACTTTAAGTTCAATTTAAAGACAAAAGATGAAGTCTTGGCCTTACTGAAGTCAATAAGAGTTTTAATCACTGACAACTCAGAGGCCAGGATTTCACCCAAGATGTTTGTACAGGCACTAACTTTAGCATCTGTTGAGAGCCACATGAAATATTTATGTTGAAGAGTGAAACTGTATTGTTTTCTTACATCTCATTCTGAATACAAAAATGACCCCGTCTCACTGGAAAATCACCACTCTTCTCTGAAAAGAGTATAGTTTCAGTTGAGAAATACCTTATCCCAGTATGTTCAAATTAAGAGTGACAATGTGTGATTTAAAAAAATTACTATAAATTTTCTTCATGGGATATAGCTAATTTTTTCCTGTTAGTTTTCATTTTGATTTAGAACAGGGAGAAAATGAACAGTGGAGGTTTTCCTATAAATGGGAAGATCTGTTTCCTCCCTAACTAAAATTTCAATCCATGGTTCCTTATATTTAAAAATATTTGAAAAATCCTGCCTTTGAAAGCCCTGGAGCACAGCTTCTACTGAAAGTCCTGAAGGTATTTCTGTACACTGTGCAAGTCAAATAGTTAATGGGTGCAAAGTTCTACATAAAAAGCTAAGCGTTATTAAAAGATCTGCAGAGGACCTCAGTCTAGTAACAAATTTATCCAAGCTTCTGAAATGTGGGCAAACACAAATCTGGCATAAATCAAATTTTTTCAAGGCTCTTTACCTTCTTTCTTCCCAGATGGAGACAAGATCCAAACAAGTGAGATCTGGGGAGAGGAGAAAGGTGGTAGGAGCTGGGGGCAGATAAACGGGGAGATACTTGCAGGGGGTTGTTTGAAAAAAAGCGTGCAAATAGAAAGCCAGAGAATTTTTTTTCCCTGCTCGTCTCTTGATCCCCTCCCCCTTTCAAATATTGTCTCTTATTTGTTTCATTTTATGCATTTTAGCGTTTCAGTCACCGGCTGCTACGCTGGGTTTTTTCACCCTTCACACACCATCACATATTGCCTGCCTTTTTTTGACCACACTCTGTGTTGTAATAATAATAATAAAAAACTGGGCCTGATTTTAATTTGTGTAATGTTTTTGTTAAAAAAAATAAAAACTCAACAGCCTAATTAGGAAACCCGTTAAATGGCTGCAATTCAAATATAATTCTATTAAATTCTCCCTGTAAAGTTAATGTTACAGACTTTTTAACAGATGTTTTAATTAGACATTGTTATTAAAGGAATACTGTAGAAATTAAAAGCAGGCCCTAAATGTGTTAACAAAGACACTTTTCTTGCATGGCATCAATGGTGGCAGAAACATTAGCAAAGAGATTTTGGCAGCAGGTCATGAAAAAAAAAAAAAGAAATGCGTTAAAGGAAACAAAATGCACTCAGAGATATGCATTGCTCAGCTACTATGCGAGAGGGGTTCATTTCACATCCAGTACCACCTCGGGCCATTGCCTGGGCTGGAAAGGAGATGGGGAAGATGCTTCAGCGCAGTGTTGATGGTACCACAAGAGGAGCACCGTTACCAGCACAGGTACGGATCAGGAAGAGGGATTTGGTTGCGAGACACTTGCAGCTTCAGGGATTTCCAAGGAAGCATCAGTATTGCCAGGTTTTGAGGTTTCATCTTCTGCCTTCATGCTTTGGGTTGTTTTCTGACTATGACGCTTGGAATCAAGCAAGAGTGTGGGGACTGCATTTGTGCAAGATGGGTTTGCTCTGAGCCTTTCTGACTGCAAGGACCGGCTGGGAAATGCACAGGCTGCAGGCTTGGAAATGTGAGAATTAAAAACAAACAAACCCACAACTGTATTTTTGGGGAAGAAGTTTTAAGCAAACTGCATGATATTTTGGGCCCTGAAGACACATTTTCTGAGATTTATAATACTAGGACAAAATTGCAGGTTGAAAGGGTGACAAACGGATCATGGCTTCACAAGAAGTCCTTTTCTGCTGGGGACTGTGAGGTGTGCAAGCCTGGCAGGTCTCCACTGCTGCTGTGCCAGGCCACCAAGAAGTCTGCCCAAGGCCAACAAGAGCAGTCCATTACTTCATCTAATGCTAAAGGCTGCTGCAAGGCAGCGTCATTTCGTGGGACTGCTGCCCTAATCTGGCTATCAGTTCTCCCTGGGTGCCATCGTCTACTGATCGGGGAGCCCTTCCAGAGGGTGATTCAAGGCAGGAATCGGTAGACTTGATGAGCAAAGGGGCATAGACAAAATGTAGACAGTTGCACGCCTTATGTTGGATGCTGTGAATACTGACATTAATCTAGAGATAGTCGGTTTGGACCACAGGAAAAAGGGAGGGCATATGGTCCTCAGGAGGCTGTTTGACTTGATGTCTCTGTTCCAAAGCAGGATCAGCTCTACCTAAAACATCCTAATAAACATGCACCAAACCAGTTCTGTTCTATCACTTCACCTACAGACCATTTCTGATGTATTTATTTAGTTAATACCAGACCTTAGCTCCTTTTCCTGCAGGCACCTCCCACTCGTCATCTTCACAGCTCTTGAAGGAGTCAAGGAAAGCAGTTGACACTGGAGGAGATACAATTATTGCAAAGTTTTTCACAGGGACTTCGCTTTTGTTCTTTCTTGTTTATTCACACGGGAATATAAACTGCATTTCTCTCTAAGAATCTATTTTATCTCAATGCAGTGGAAAATTATACATCCCAGGGCTCAGTTTCTTGCCAAAGGTCAGCTTTGTGCTGCCCAGCAGCTATGAAATGGTAGGAGGGTTAAACCTGGGCTCTTCTGAGCAGTTTGGTGAATAACACAAGGAGCAAGTGATGGGCAATACCGACATACAAGTTTACAATGCCATCAAGGGCTTTAGGGCATTGTAGACGCAAAGACAGATCTTGACTATGATGTCACCACCAGCCCAAGGTGGCTCTGTAGGGTTTTTAGAGGAAGAAATTTCTTACTAGCTGAATAGATGGATCTGACATTTTAAGGGCTTTTCCCCCCCCAGTCCCTTCCCCTTGTTTCTGATAGATAAAGATGGCATTGCATCTATGAGTTAGAAAAGACAGCTGCTCCTATCAGCAACAGATGCGCTCTTTGGAGCACATGGTAGATGAGAAGGGAAAGCTACTGAAGTATTGTGAGGTTAGCCAAGATGAGAGAAAAGCACCAGAGGAGAAATCTCTGAGAACTGCAGAACAGGTTCACACTGATCTGGTAATTAGCATTAGACAGTGGGATAGGGATGCAGACAGGTAGATGAGCTGGCAAAGCTGCATGAGATAGGATAAGCAACTCGAAACTCTCTGATTTCTTCTCTTAGTAAGAGGAACAACTTCCTCCTAAAACAGTAGGAGAAAATCTGATAATCACAGCTCTGAATGTTTTATCCCTGTCATCGAAGCCTCTGTTGTTGCCCACTCTGGGAAGAAGAATATGAGCCTAGAGAGAAAAGATGCTTAGAAAATGATGTTAAAGTGATGTTATCATTGATATTAGTGAAAAATGTCAACTCTTGTTCCTTCTTCTACTCATAGATTTCATTCTTTCTGCCACATCTACCTATTTATAGACTGGAGACAGGCCAGACCCAGAGCAGGACTTCCTCAGAGCTCAGAGATGTTTGGACCTGGCCGGTGATACCTGTCAGTGATTCCCGCGAGCACCTCCGTGAGCATCTGCACAATGGGTTTTGCACACTCTCACTTTCAGATGTTTTCCAGCTTTGTTTACAATTTATTCTTCTTTGTTACCCCTTCCCGTTAGAGACTTTTAGCTTAAAAGCAGTGCAATAATCAAATTAATGCAGGTATTTTAATTTAAATGACTGCCTGAGTCAAGCAAACTGTAAAACCATTCCTGAGCAGTCATAAGGGTAAAAGAGAGAGGTGCAAAACCCCACCAACAGAGACAACTGGCTAATTAACTGATGTGAAACCAATGTAAAAAACCAGAACCTAGAAAACAAACTAAAACCTGTACAGCAATTACTTCCAAAAAGGTAACATTCTCCCAATTAAAGCCATTCTAAGAACTTTAGTTAATTATGTAGGTTTTCTTCTCTCTCTCTCTCCCCGCCCCCTTCCTCTCTCTCTCTCTTTTATTAAAATCCATCAGGGCTCATGATGTGTGGGAAAAGTGCTAACATTTGCAAATTGCTGGTTTATGATAAATGAATTGTGGAAACTCAGCCCCTTGGTTGGGGCCCGGCTAGATTGCAAAGCACCAGCATCTCCGGCTGCTGCAGCCCTGACCCTGACTTTACACCCATTGATCACAACTGGTGCATAGCCATGACCACCAAATGCATACATTGTAGCTGGGGGACTTGCTTTTCCCATAGTATTTCATCATCGTTCCACATCGCGAGCACCATAGTAACCTTTGGCATGCCGTCCTGTAAGACTAATACCTGCAGGAGATTTCCTCTTGCCCCAGTAATCACTGCTTCAACCGCTCCATCTTTAAAAAACCCTTAGTCATTAACCCAGCTTTGATTTTCAAAAAATACCCATTGATTTCAGTAGTGCTGGGAAGGGAAGAAAGGGCTGAGTATGTTGGAAACTCAAGCCCTTAATAATTCTAGCATCTTTCCAGCTATAACTTTCTGTGGCTTCCCCTAACACTTTCAGTTTAGGCAGAAATTTACAGCATCTTTTCTGGCTGTTAATCCCAGTGGTCCTCAAGGATGTCGCAGGAAAGAGAGAAAAGTACATTTAAGTGTATCACAGGAATGACACATTGAGTGTACTCCCACAATTGCTCTTCGTTGTCATTGCATGCTTGGAACGTAGGAGCACTCCAACAGTCCAAAGCATAGTCGTGCTTGGAATTGCACAAATATATAAGGGAAACCCTCTGCCCCATGTGAGGGAGATGTGCAAAGTCAGCCAGGGATGCAAGAGACACATTGCAGCCTCACGCCGAGCAAGTCTGGGAAAGCGCAGGAGGTGCTGGTGGCTGCCTGGGCTGGTGCTGGCAAATGGGATGTTATCTCCACGCAACGTTGCAGAGTTTTGTGTTGGCTTTAGGAACTATTTATGGTTTCAGGGAAAACATAACCTAAAGGAACGCAGAGCTCGGCAGCTGCATGTCAGCTGAGATTCCTGCGTAGGGAAATTGTTTCCATTCAGACTTCTGGGTCTGCAAGCAGGTCTTGATCCTGCTTTAATGAAAACAATTCCTCGACAGTCAAGTGCGTTTCTCTGACTGGCACGTGGATGTGCTATTTTCTTTGCAGAGCCTGGCAGATACTGCTGAGCATATGTAAGAACGTGTACACACGTGTGTGCCAGCTCATACACAGACACATGCACACAGAGAGAGAGAGAGAAGGGAGAGGCCCTCAGATGTGAAACCCACCATCCATTAAAGCGTCTGGGTAAGAGATGATAGTGTCCCAAAGAGACACAGAGTAATGAAGTTATGGAGAGCTGGGAAATGTTGGTATTACTTTATTACAGTGTACTGAAGAGATCTTGTGAGCTAGTGCTCTAAGGGTTGTATTCAATAAAAAAGTAATACCTCTGGTTCCCACACATGGCCACTGAAGTACCAAAAAAATCAATTTCAGTCATTGAATTGGGCCCTAAGGTGCAGCAACATGGATAAGATTCACAATAGCACAGTCAGGAAAAGACAAACAGTCTCTGGGCGAGGAATACTTCCCTGCTTCACATTTAGTTTTGATCCACACAGCAGCAGGACTGATGGAACAACCCTCAGCTCCCCCAGAGGTTGCCCATGGACCCTGCTGACCCCCAGCCTCCTGGGAAAAGCCATTCTGCCCTCTCCCCTGTGCTAAAACTCACTCAACACTGATGAATCTGGTGCAAAACCATCAGTGTTCATGCAATGGGCAAGCCATGATCCTGTGGCTGTACTTTGGGAGGCTGAAAAGGCAGCTCAGCAAAAGCACCAGTGGTAGCACCAGTAGTTTTATCTCAGTTTGGGGAGGTGACACCTTAAACACATCTTTTGCTGACACAGAAACGGGGGTGTGGAGTCAGGTACATCCACAGAGACACCATCCCTGTATGCTTCAGGTGTGAATAATGTGAGGGGATTGGAAATTGGTTTTGAAATCAAATTTGAACAGAAAGGTGAAAACCATCTGAAGAGAGAAAGGCTGGGAAATGCCTGCCAGGACTGGTGGCATTTTCCAGGCAGCTCGGTCGTGAATTCAGTGCCTGTGTCAGTTCTCTCTTGTCTTTATTAGTGCTCTGAAGCACAGTGTCTGAAGCAAAAGTTATTGAATTTTCGCTAAATCCTTCCTACATGCAAAGGCTTTTTCTACTTTAATGTTCAAAAAACTCCAAGTCGCAGCCACCGTCTCTAGCATGTGCCCATATCTTTTCTCATTATAGGCTGAGGTCCAAAACCAATACAAATTAAATAAATATCCCACTGAGAGCTGTACTTTTGAAAATGGCCTTATTGCAGTGCAGATGTGTGCTATCTAAAACCAGCTTAAACATTTTATTTTTTTATATATATATTTAAATTAAGAAAATAAAATCAAATCTAAATATTATCCTGGAAGGAAGTGTATGCACTGGTGGATGTTTGATTTTCATTTTTCTCCCAGCATGCTCTGTCCTTTCATCCTATAATGGTTCTTCTCTATTAATCCTTCTCAAAACCCACAGGTAGAGATGCTTATTGATAGAAGGCCAACGCGTATCGCAGTTTACAAAGGTATATTAAAGGATACAAGTAACATATTTCTCTTGATGTCTTCTTATTAATGCAATTCCATTCAGAACATTTTGGCATAAGAGGCATTGCCAGATGGAAGATAAAACTTCACTTTTATAGGTATTTTAAGGAAGAAAACATTTGCTTTGCATCAGTTCTAAACGAATAATATTTATTGCCCTAATGATTTGTATTTTATAAGCAGGATAACAAAAAGCACTGACAATTACTTAGTATTTTAATAAGGTTTAAAAAAAAAAGGTCTGATAACATCAAGTCATTTTAAATGATCAAGTGCTTTTAAAGCTAAACTGTAATAACCCAAAGCGATGGGTTGTTTACGTAATAAAAATAAATAAACACTGACCGCAGCTTGGCTGTATTTAAAGATTCTGTCATTTGTTACCACAAATCGCAGCTCACAGCATGCTTTGGGGAGCCCAGTGTGTTACAATCACACACACATCAAACAGCCGCCTTCGGGGCCCAGCGCACGCCGTGGTGGAGGGATGGGGAGTTTCGGGACTGCTCTGGGGTGGGTTTGGGGAGAAGTGCAGTAAATTCTGCAAGTCTTATTTTCCCAGGACACCAGCAGGTCTCCTGAGGTTGGTAAGGCTGATTCTGTGCTTACAAAGGATGATCTTCCTCTGATCTCTACCCATCAATAATTTGATTAGGTTCACCTCTCTCCTTTATCGAAGATAACAAAATTCCATATTTTTTCTTATTTTTTTGGTTTGCCTTGTGCTGCTGATTACTTTTCTATTTAATGCCTTTGCAGGCATCAGGTCTACAAAAAAATGTGTGGTGGATCCAAATGTGGGACCTTTCTCCTCCAGCAAAGCCACCTTCACCCCAAGTCCAGGACCCACCTGGGGCTCAGGGTTCCCAGATGCATGACCTCCCCTGCCCAGCGCCGGGCTCATCTCACTTTAATTTGAGCAAAGTGGTGTGCACTTTCCATCGCTAGACCTCACCTGGAACAACAGACAGTGGAAATATTCTATAAATTAAGGCCAAGGAAATAAAAATGTTATTAACCTTTCCAAGGAAGAGGAAGGAGAAAGAAATTAAGTTGATTTCAGATTAACTCCTCCTTTAGCACCTGAGCATGTCAGTCTTTGGCTGACACCTGAGAGGATTTGGAGTCAAGCTCTTCAGAGCCGATGCCCAGAGTGACCGTGACCTGTCCTGTGTCACACAGGACCTGGTGAAGGGTTTGCAGTGACACCAGTGACAGCAGCACTGAGCAGGACTTCATTTCTGAAACTGGTACTGCACTGCTAAGAGTAGGTCCAGATTGCTAAGAGATTTTGGAAGGAGAAGGGGCTGCATTATTTTTCTTCCTCCTCTTTTCTCGTATAACTTGAGCCCTCTCTGGCCCTTTGCAATTACACCCATTACCACTAATAACCGGATTTACAAATTTTCAGTACTTGAGATACTGGTGATGACGGTGATGAAAACTCCATCCCTGTGAAAGACTTTGCATGCTTTGGGACATCTTGAAAAGGCTGCTTTGATTTGGAGTTAGAGCAAAATTTAGGCAAGATAATGAGCAAAAACATTCACTTTGTCTGGTCTGTGATGATAGAAGTACTTGCAATCATGTCCACATCATTGACAATGCCTTGTCATTTGTAGCCTAGCTTTGTGGAGTCAACATGTCAAAGGGCCAATTTCTGTCTCGGTGAGATCAGGCTAGCAGACATGGTATGAGGAGGTTTCAAAGCTTGGAGTATTTTATATGTAAGCATGAAAAATAGTTTTCAAAATACGAAATATTTTAAATGAAATATGAAATAATAATTTTCAAAATATGAAAAATAATATAAAAAATAATTTTCCTGCTCCTCAGGTACAATTTCAGAGGTGTAGTCAGTTCTGCTGGAAGTTTTCTTTGCCTGATCAAGTAGATGGACACTTGGCTTCCCGTTGAGATGACTGCTTTTTCTCACTCTCTTCTGATCAAGCATCAAGGGCTAGATGATATTTCCCAATTTGGAGACTGGAGGGAAAGCAAAAGGAGATCCTGAACACTGACTATGTTAAGATTCTGTTGAAATAACATCAGATTTACTCTGACATATTCCACGGGACTTAATATTGATTTTCAAATAATCTGGAATGCTGTTTTTATAAACAATTATTGGCAAGGGGAGGCATTGTTTTTGGAAGCTCTTGTATGTACAGTAAGGCTTTATTTCTTCTTGTTTTGAAGTGCGGCACGTCTTTTAAAAAACGCTGCTCAGGAAACATCTGCTGTCAATTAAGGAGTAACACATTAAGGCATATTAAAGTGCACTCTTATTAGTGTTTCAGCAATAAAAAGAAAGGTTTTCTATTTGAATCATATGTTCTTTAACACATCTGCCAGCCATCTGAAACTTGCAAATATTCCTCAGTAAAAACATCTTCATAACCTTGTAAAAACTGAGTAATACATAGCACTCTGTTTAAAAAAAAACACAAAACAAACAGAACCTTTATGCACTGAGTTCAGGTAATTCTCAAACAGGTTATTGGGCTGATGCTGATAGTTTTAGGTAAGGACAGTGACTGCAGATGCTCTGTCCAGTCAGTCCCTTTGAAGTGACTGGAAAAACAAACTCTAATTTTTTCATTTCTATAAAAAAAGAAAAGCAGAAATTTTTTCTATAGAAAACTCTGACTTTTCACTGAAAAAAAGAATACAATAAAGAATTTGGGTTGGAAAAGAAGCATTTGATTTGGAAAGGAGTTGCTGTGTACCAGGCAAACTGTGGTTTCTCTCCCCTGCTCTGTTCAAACTACTTTTCCCATGACACACTGTGGTCTCTTGTTGTTTAGCAAGGTTGTTGCATTGTGTGAGACCTTGGTCAGATGCATAACGAATATATAGGTCACAAGGGATCATCCTTACTTAAACTACTGTGATTTCTGAGTATAAACTATCCCAGGCTCCAGAAAGGTGCATGGGACTTGAAAGCTGAAGCCACTTAGTGAAAAAGTTTGAAAGTAATAATACATAGACACAGAAACTATTTTTTTGCCAGTAGGACCATGCAGATGACTTAGTTACCTGTGACCACAGGTGAACATTGTACTTGATACTGGTGTTTAGGCACCCAGCTCCCTCTGAATCAGCTTACTGTAAAATCAGGATAATAGGGCAGACCAAGAGCACATCATCTTCACCAGTCCTGCTGGATGAAAATGCAGGTTACCTCCAGGAAGCTCTAAGCAATGTTCTTGACATCAGGACATGGTTTGAACAGTATGATGTGGGATCCTGACACAGGGACATGATGGGAATGGGACAACATGGGGTCTGCTGCACTCTTGGCCATTTCCCAGTGAAAGGAAGGCACCAGCAAGGTTTGGCTGCAACATGGCTTGAGGAAAAGCCTGGACTTGGCATTTGTAGGCAGGTAATTGTCTCCTTGTGCTACTGAAGTTACTGCTGTTGGCACCTCCAACCAGGACGGTCTACAGGGACTGACAAACTGGGACCCTGAATAGCATTGTTTGAAGAGACTCCTTGTTCCATCAAATACAGTTTATGCCTGTTTATCTTTAAAATTCCTTGAGAAAAAGTTAACTTGACCTTAAAAGAGGTGGGAGAGAATGAAAACCTGGAAAGAATCAAGCATTTTTATTGCTTTCCTTCTATTAGGAAATGCTTTAAACACAGATCCCAAAGCTGGGGAAGCACTGAAGTAGCTCATCCACAGCCGCTTGATTCATTTCCTTACTGATACCTTGGAAGCAATTGCTACTGCATGGGTTAAAGAACCAGCCAATAGGCAAAGGAGATTTCCCATTTCTGCATTTTTAAGGAGCTAGAAGCTGTTGTAACTGAATGATGCAGCATCTAATGTTCAGTGATGGATACATCTGCTTGGCTAAATAATAGAAAACACAAATCAAAGCTTGATCATGCTCGTTTCTTACAGCAAAGGGATTGTTTATATTTTCCAGAGCTGCAGGGGGAAGTTTGCTAGAGGTTCAAACTACAGAGGGGAAAAAATGAAATATAACTTCCATTCAGAGCTCACACACTAAATGCCATTTGCCCACTGGGCTTGCTCTTCATGGGGATCTGCAAATTGCCCGTTCAGCTGCCAAGCAGAAAACAAACCTAAAGACAAATGGAAAAAAACCACTGTGCTTCTCAGCATCTGGGAACTACGTGCTTACTCATGCATGGAAAGAGAGTGAGCAGCTAACTTACGGCAGGGGCCTTCAAGGTGGAGCAGCTTCAAAGCCTTCTGATCTTTCCACTGGTCCCTGTGGGATTTGGACTCCTGAGTCCTGTCCCTTTTGCTGGATTTCTTTCAAAAGTGCTAAGGAAGAGCAGTCAGACATGAAACTAGAGATGATGGATTCAGAGTGACTGGCTAGGGATTAGATTCAGGCTTGGTATTGCTCTTTTGATGCAATTAGTGCCAGTGTGATTCTAAGAGGACTTCCTCACCCACAAGCAAATTAACTCTTTTCCCAAGAACCATTCACTTCCAGCTAATCTAGAGTCTCCCCAGGTGTGTCTGTGGCAGTGGTTAAAAACCATTTTTCTTAAAAGTCACTTTACTGTCATTTATGGTATAACAGCAATAATGAGCTATTTTGTCAAGCAGGCATACAAGATCAGAACACACCATATCCAAAACAGTGTGGTAAAAAAATAGCACAAATAAACGTAGCTGCTTGTCCCCTTGGGACAATAGGGTCAAGCTCAGACTCACTTCCTGCATGGGGGATTTAGGATATGAGCCCACTTTGAAAAACTCATGAGGTGGATCAAGAAATATGAAATATACTTCCTGATAATAAGCGACATGGCAAGTGAAAAACTCTAGAAGCTGTGCTTAAAATGATCTTATAACCGTAACTGCCATTGCATGTCAGTAGGTTGCTAAGGGATGTGTTGAAGTCTCTGGTGCTGAAGACCAGTGAGAACAGGCTGAACTCTGCTAGGACTTTAGGTAAAGCTATGACTCTGATTCCAGATTTCTGGTGCTGAAGACCAGTGAGAACAGGCTGGACTCTGCTAGGACTTTAGGTAAAGCTGTGACTCTGATTCCAGGTTCGGAAATGGATTACACATGAAAGAAGAGAAACTGTTGATTGTCTACAAGGAATGCAGATGAGCAATTTCAGGTATCTTTTTAAGGAACTGCATGCTGGGAATTGCTTTCTGCTTTCTCTTCTCATGGGCATAAGTATTAACTTGGTTGCAGAAGATGCAAAGGAAGGAGTCAGGCTTTTGGCAGCAACCACAAAACCTCAGTCTTGTCCTCAAAGCTGGCAGGTGACATGTCAGTCCTAGGCTCTTCACAAAAGTTCGAGTGAATTGGGTAAAGGGTACCTGAATGGCAAAAAAACTACAAATGAAAAAGCTGTTTTCTGGCTGTAGCACCTAAATCCAGTAACTCTACACTGCTCTGCAGCACACTGGTCAGCAGAGCCTGAGAGCCTGATACAACTTCACAAACTTGAGTTTGCTTGCCGGAACAGTCAACTCTCAGAAACCAAAGAGTGCAAGCGGCAGAAACTTCTTCGCTGAATCTTTTGCTCCTGTAAAACAGTGTTTGGGACAAAACATGTCGTAACTAGAGGAAAGCACAGTCACGTTCACACAGGGGAGAATGAGGCATAGATCCAAGAGTCCAGGATGGATGCTAGCAAGTGCAATAATGTGAAAAGAAGGTTATTCTATGGAGACGAAGTTGTAAAAAAGCTAGTTTAAGAAGCTTGGCTTCAAGACCCAGCTTTGCCACCTATTTCTTGCAATGTGATCTTGAACAACTCACCAGGCTTAGCGCCTCAGTGTTTAAGTCATTAACTCCCTTTCAGTCTTCAAGGATGGAGATGCTCAGTTGCATGCTACCAGCAACCTCAGTTCTCCATCTCAAAAGCAAGGAAGATACAATTGCTTTTGGGGATTATCCTACAGAAAAACATGTTACAAAGAGACATTGAGGTTTCGTGGGAAAAAGGGCCATAAACATACCTTGGGCGATTGTTTCTACTCTTCTGCTGAGAGGTGGGTGCTGTTTTCAGGTATGTCTGACAGTGGGCATCTTTTCTAATGGGCTCAGAAAAAACTCCACTCCCTCCTGGAAATATAATGAAGAGACCCACAATGTTGAGTTCTTACCCTGAAAGCTATGATGATGCTCTTCACTCTGAAGATTAGCGGCCACCACTGTCGCTTAACAAACCTTGAAGTCCCTGCTTGCAAGGCTTTGCCAGGAGTAGGCAGTCACTGCAGTGTTTCAGCTCTCCTTCAGCTGCCCTGCCAGTGATGAATACTGTTAATTACAAAAACAGAATTTCTGTCATTTCTTTCGGCATGGCTTCTATTGGGGAAGATTAAACATCAGCCAAACATTACTGAATTACCTTTTTAAACCTATTATTTCAACGTGATTAACTTCTCTTCTTTTCATTTAGCTGTAAGCAAAATCTTGTTTACAAGGCAAAAAAAATGCATTTGCTATAATATCGGCAATAATAATAAAAATGAACATCACAGGGAAATAATTTATGTGTAAACCAGCATAAAAATGTCATTGATGCATGAGTTTCCTCTTCAATTAATAAAAAGGAGGAAATATTTAAAAACAATTTATCAAGGAAATACATACAGTTCATATATCATGCACTCACAAAGACTGGAGTAGTATCCATTCCACAAATAGCAGTGCGACCTGGACTATCGCACAGATGCTGGATTCCTTTAGGTGACCCAGTTTGGAGTAGTTCTCTAGGACAAGACTTTAACTTTATACCAAATGAAGATCCTGGGTCAAAATACGGATAAGAGCATATTCTGTTAAAACAGGTAACAATTAGTGCTGGTTGGATAACCCAACATAAATAAAATAAAACTGTCGATGATTCTGGCTTCATTATCTACTTTTCATTGAGATCGTTATCGTCACCCATAAACCCAGGTGATCTGTTTGTAAAAAATCAAACATTATCTATTCCATGTACAATGGAGCTAAGTTTCAAAGTGGTCATAAGTGTAAGATAAATAGGACATGAGGATCTTGCAATTATAACTTCAAAACAAAATAAATCTAAAGGGGTAAGGTGGGGTCCGACTTCCCTACTAATCTTAACTATACACAGTAGATCAAGATTAAGGAGGTCTCTGAAGGCACGTACACTGTCATTTCCTAATGGTGTCAGAACATGGCTTTGGCTGTTCCTGCGGTATAAATATTAGATAATGAAAGTGCATTTACAGAAGCAAAATCTACGGAAACATTTAGAAACCAGCCAAGGTATTTGGCAATATTTGGCAAGTTATTTAGGCACTATATGAAAATAAGACAAGTGAAGAAAAATCTTCTAGTTTTCTTCTAGTCATTTGTCTGGGCTACTTACAGTGAGATGCTTTGAGGCAGGTAGCATCAATTTACTTCAAAGTTGAACAAAGCCAAACACACCAGGCGCTGAGGGTGTTAAGAACCATAGGATGGGTCATGTGCTTAAAATAAAACATATTGATAAAGTTTTGCAGGACTGAGGCTTTAAGATGCAAATTTTTCCAAGTATTTATGTGAGTTTTAGTGTAGGTACTAAACCCAATGAAGGCAAATGCAGAAGTATAAAACTGTTAAAAGGTGATGTCCCTGTTTCCTGTGTCTCGAACTTGTGTCCATTTTCTGCTCAAATCTAATGGCTGTATTTAAGGACTATGGTAATTCCTAAATCACAAATTTTCTCTTAAGGACCCAAGCAGTTAGGGAGGAAAGAAGCAGCACATCCTTATAAAATCTCTATATGTGTAACAATAACACATTTCAATATTTCCATTTCTCATAGGGTATTTGATTGGGATTTTTCACCTCAACACCAGCTATTCCTGGGACATACACACAAGTGTTGTCTCCTCTGCTTGCAGCTCCGAATCAGCAATTAATAAATAAATGAGACAGCCTGGAAATAGAAACAATATGTGTTATGTTTACCAGAAAGCATTACGCTTCCCATTTGTCATCTTTGTGAAAATGTATCTCAATCTTATACCGTGTAGACTGAAAAGATACTTTGGGCACATCACCTAGTTTAAAGTTGATACAACCTTACTGAAATCAATAGAATGACATAGATTTACAGAGTAGGAAGCCTGGCCCTTTGTGCAGAGCTGGCACTGGAAAACCAGGTGTCTTTGGAGTCACGTATGGAACCAACTCAGGTTTAGAAGTTTCAATATTGAAGAAAAATGATAGAATACCTACAGAGGTATTGGCATTGTCAGTTGTATATTGCACTCTGTCCATTGGTTTGTGGCAATCTGAGTAAACCTTTTCCGTTAAAAGAAACCTTTTCCTTCTTTTCCCCTAAAAAGAAACTGGTGGCTTTCCTGCACTTGGCAGTCTGTAATTTACCTATTACATCAATATCTGAAATGGACTCTCTTTTTAAAGAGACACTTTATGATTTAATGTTTTTTTTCTTTTTTTTTTTTTTTTTATTATTCCATTTGCTATCCGAAAAACATCTACAATGTTTTTCAAGGGAAGGCAAATAAAAAAACAAGGCTCGTTTTAATCTCATTCTGTGCAGGAAGCTGGTTCTAACAAAAGTTGTCATTGTCAGCAAGCTCGACTTTTAATGGATTAATAGTCAATTTTTTCTTTTATTTTGTCTTATAGATATTGAACTTCAGAGGGCAGCAAGCAATGGGAGAAAAATAAGACTAACCAGGTAAGATGAAGTGCACTGGTTAAAGTTAATCGACCAACATGTTTCTGTAGAAACCTGGTAACAAAGACAAATTCCAAATGAAAAGCCTGAAAAGGGAAGAAATTCAGGTGTCAGAGTTTGCAGAACACATGCTGCTACCTCAAAAACGAAGGTTGTGCAGCTCTATAGGCATTTGCCACTCAAAATAAATAATCAGCAGCACTACGGTTCTTGCGTGTGATGTGACTCCAGATCAGTGTGCTCATTAAAGGCAGAAATATAATTTGTTTCCTTGTCATTTTTAATGTTTTTCAGAATTGTCCTTAGGTAAGTGTGTGTGAAATTATAATTGCTAGAAAACGACAGTCTGCAAAAGCTTTGGTATCCTTCCAGATGATGTGTTCGACCCTAGGACTCCACCGCAGAAAAAAACTTCTCCTTTGTAGACTGTCAGGTGTTGTACAGAGGTATTGCCCCCCTCTCCCCTGCCCTGGAGGAAGAGGAGGACCTAGAGCTACATGTTGGGTCTTTTTCCCTGGTGTTGTACCAAGGAAGAACAAGGTATGAATAATTTGGCACAAAGTGTACGAAAGTTAGGCAAGATGTGATAGGAGGTGTGTGCATTATTCCTGCTTGCTCCCTCAGACCCATGACCCGGCATTGCTGACAGCGGGTGCGCAGCTTGGGAACAGTTGTTGTGAAGTCCCTGAAAATCCAGTTGGATTTGGTTTACAATCTGAAAGGAGTAAAGGACACTTCTGTCAAGAAAGACAAGCAAATGGGTTATTGGAAATGAAGCTGCTCTCCTGGAGCTGGGTTGTTTCCATGCTTTCTCCCACAGCCTGGGCAGCGCAGGCTCCTGGAAGCTGCAGGTGGAGGGAAGTGCTGCTGCGCATAGCTGGGATGTCTCCGGGGAGGTGTAAGAAACCTGATAGTTTCTGTTTGCTGAAGCTATTTGTTCACTCCCTCGTGGCTGACAAGTTTCCGGGGATACTTATATCCCACCACCTGGGAAGGCTTCTCATCGCACTGAGAAAAAAAAAAAAAAACAAACATGCAGAAAAACAATGTGATATTAAGCAGGACTTTGCATCTAGAGAGGATGGAGACAAATCACGTCTATAATTCCCCTACATCTCTGCAGCAGCTGTTGGTTTAGGCAGGCTCACTCGCACCCCTAAAGCAATCCTGCAACAGCAGCCGTGGTGCTCAGCAAGGTTAACCACAGGCTTTGCAGCCTGCGCAGACCTCTGCTCTGCTGAGATGCTGCTGCCTGCCCCAGCTGAGCTGGTTAGTTTAAACCTCCCAGGAAAAAGAAATCCTTGGCTAGCTGTGGCTAACCCTCAGTTCCTCTCCCTTCCCTGGCTCGCTAGCACTAGCCCATGCAGTTAAACAACCCTTTTTTACATATTTCCATCTCTATTGCTAAAATATTCAGTGTGTTTAACAGAGTGAACACAGTGTGCATCCCTATTGCAGACAGATTGCACAGGCAGTGCCATGTCCATCTGCCTAACTCTCAGAGAAAAAGCACTTGCAGGTATTTTCTCAATTGCTAGCAGACCCCTCGACCTCCTTCTCTCGCATTTCTCTATTCATTTCTGCCTTGCTCCCCTCTTCAAAAGATGAAGATACTGGTCTCACCCTGACACCAGGGCTGCTGCTGATGTGTGAATTTGCCTGGTGTGTTTGGATGCTGATGAGTTGGTACCTGGTTAAAGGAACATCAAGGAGCACATCTAGGGCAGGGGGATGGGGTTTTCTGTCCAGAGCAGGAGGAGGTTGAAAGATTTTTTGTGCAGAGAAAGGGACATGGCACAAAGCATTTGTCCTGCTCTGTGCTTAATTCTGGGTCCCACCTGCCTGTCACTGACCTGTTTTCTGGAGCTGCAGGTGGACTTTCTTTTGCGGTACAACAAACAACAGCATTTATAGGTTAGAAATTCCTCAGCCTGCCACTTCACAACCTAGACTGTGACCAGGTTAGAAAGGCAAAGTACTTTGAGTCCCTGCTGGTTGCTTTGTGTCCAGCCAGTTTGTCTGTCAGTACGTCAAACAAGCAGCTTTTGATTCCTGGACTGGGAATACCAATCCTTCTCCCTGCAAATACTAAAGGGCTTCTACCATTCCCTTCCTTTCCAAGGTTTCTTCTGGCCAGGATTTTAAAAAGTGGCATTAGATTTTGCTGGCCAGGGAAGGCACCTGTCCCAGGGTAGTTATTTCTAGCAGCAGAGCTGACATCCAATACGGTAGCCCAAGTTATAAAAGTTGGCCAGCATCATCTCGCCGTGAGTTATGTTTTGCTTCAGCATGATTAACTGTAGTTAAAAAATGAGCTTTGAGGGCATATAAACAGGAGAGCAGAAGGGTTGCTTGGAAGCATAAATCACACAAATATTAAATGTGAAAATACATCCAAATTGGTACTTGTTTGCTCAAAGCTATTTAAATTAAGGGAAATATCATCCCTTCTCAAGAAAGATAGTTCATAATTTCCTCAAATGAGGCCTAAACCAGCAAAGACCTGAAGTAACGCTATATAGCCCAAAGCATTACCAACACAGGGAAAGGACAGCAGAACAACTTCTAGCTCCCTCTTTGGATTCTCCATGGAAATGGTGACATGAGGAAGGATCGTGGCCATGAGACGAATGAGTTTAGGAGGCCACCTCAGCAGAGAGGTTACAGCTGGACACCTCTGTCTCCCCAATTTCTCCATCTCAGCCTCATGGCAGCAACAGAAGGGGGAATCTTCTTTCTTATCTTGAACACATATTAGTCTTTTAACGTGCTTGCTGATGCTGACAACTAACTGGAGGGCAAGAAAGCCCATTCCTAAATTGAAATTTTTGAGATTTGCAATATCCCGCTGAGTTGATGCAGAAAAGGAGCTGCATTTTTCTTTCCTTAAATTTCAGTGAAAATGCAAAGGAAAATTCAGTAGAAATAAAAACTTTTTAAAGCCATTTCTCCTACAATCCAAACCTAGAAATACATGTGATGTTTTCATCTCCCTTTGTCTATGAGAAAGCTACAGCTGGGCTATTCAAGACCATATGTGTATTTTTCTGTGGCAACACATGAAGGTTTCCATCCTAAAGCAGTCTCCCACTGGGCTAGGTGCTGCACAAAGAGAGTCTGTGCCCAAAGCCACGATAATCCAAGTGTCTGGGAGCAACAAGGATTTGTCTTACGTCTAGCCCTGATATTTCCCCATTAGTGGTAACAGGAATGATTTTTTCCTTGTGATGAAACCCTAAGTAATAGCATTGCATGCTACTAGATGACTGGGTTTGCTCAAGGAAATGGTTATTTATTCACCTGTAAAACAAATGAGTGCTTTCTCTGGGTTGAAGGGTATGCTAGGAACATGTCTCTCTGCATCTCCCTGAAGCTATATCTCATCTTCCAGCTATGATTCAACATTTCCCTAAGTGTGTTGGCAGCACTCAGTTTGAAAGGTGATACTGTACCAGGCTTTCCAGTTCTTCACCTGACCAGCGTCATTCACATCCCTCCACCACCATCAGGGCTCTGAATAATGTTCACTGCTGAATGCTCACATTATTTTTCATTAGCCACTTCTGTTGGCTTCATGTCCTTTTTGTAGACATAACCAATATGCATTAACAGTTTCCAATAGGTCCATTAGGATTTTCTCCCCAGTCTCCTGGCAAATATGATAGCATTATCACAGGCTCAGATTTAGTTAACCCCTCCATATGCTGAGCATCTCTCCTCCTCCACTGCCATCCATGTTTCCTTTTGCTCACCCTGCTGAGTTTCATTTTCAGTAATTATCAGTAGGGGTGTTTTTTTCTTCTCGAACACTGAAAAACGAAAAGGCTTAGTTTGGAGGCTTGCTTTAATTAGGCACTTTTATATAAAATCTGCTATTACATCTTTGTATAGAACCTGCTTCAAAGAAAATAAAGAATACTGGTTTGCTCTGTTTTAGTTCTAAGTTTTTCACTGGCTTTACTCATTGGTAGATTAATTGAAGTGACGCTAAACCAGGCATGAACTTGACCTGTTATATTTTAAAATATTAAAAATTAATCAAACTATTCCAAGAAAGCAACTCATCAAAAACTGCTCAGGAAGACATCAGACAGGGATAGGCAGGATTTGGTTTTTCCTGTTACTTCAGTCCAGGCAGTGTTTAACACTGGTTCAGGCACAGACTGAAGTACCCAGCATATCTGACCAAACCAGACTAAATGCCTCCGGCAGCTGGTTGTTAGGTATGCTTAAAAGAGTAGTAGTTGGGATCAACTTGCACTGCTCTGTTTCAGGCATAGAGATGTCACAGCACGCAGCACCCCCGCCACAGTGACAGCCACACCAAAGCCTGCATCAATAAAATCCTTCGGTGTTTATCTTGAAAATGCTCCAACACGTCAATTCGTGTTGCCTCCTATTTCAAGGCTGGGGGAGATACGTTCCAACTGCTGTGCTTCAGGCTTGTGAAATATTATATGGTGAAGCTAAATGCATGTTTATTTTAACAATAATAGCTTTACATGAGGGGAACCCCTGATGGACTTGTTCAGCAAGGCTGTTAGTGGCTGTAGCTGCAGAGCAAGCAAAGAGCAGAGCTGTGCTCAGGCTCAGTCCACAGCACAGGCTTAGCTACGCTTACGGGTGAGGGACTGGAACCGCACCAGTTAGTACCAGCAAGACCATGTCCTGTTTTCCTCTCCCACCCACGTCCTCCCCAGCGCCTCGTCCATGATGCCAGTGTTTGCCATTCAGTTTGCTCAAGTTACAAATTACAAACTCGGTCCTGGGTTCTTCACTGTCAGCAGTGTGGCTCAGCCCAACTGTATGCAGAAAGATGCTCATTCAGCTCCACATCTCAACTTGGGATTTCAACTCACTCACAGTTCATGGCTTTCCAGTGCTTTGATTGAATTTGGACTCCTCTCTTATTTTCATTACTTAACTCAAAGCATTTACCAGCTTACAGCCAAAACTCAGAGCCAGCCTCACAAGCCACTCCACGTTATTTTTGACTCAACCAACCTATGAGAGGAGTTTTTAAATGCTATCCAGAGAGAGGCAAACTTCCAAAAGAAGTGGAGGTCAGATTTACTGTGCTGGAACATCCAAAACACCTGGGCATCTCTCCAGAGTTTATCTAGCTCAAACAAAACTGGTCTCTAAACTGGAAAGCAAACAAGTGATCCCAAGATGCCAGCTGGATTAGAAGCAAGAATACTCTCTCGGGTGGTAGTCTCGGACTTGTAGTTTTGGTCTAAGTCAGCAGCCACGAGCCCAAAGGTGATCATTTTATCACCTCATAAAATTTTTGGTGCGAGCCAAGGCTCTGAACAGAGGCGAGATTTCATCATTTCCTCCAATGGAAAAAACAAGAGGGACACACTTGTTCCCCTGAGTCGATCTCCTGAGGGACAGGGGAGCTAGATCTAGCTCTGGGCCCTGTGTGCCACCAGTGATGTTGGACACAGTGGTGACTGCAAAGGGGAATGGCTGCAAAACAGCAGCTGAAGAAAGGGCAAAGTTTTGGGTTTGCGCAAGGTGGGAAGAGGAAAGGTAAGGTGTGGGGGAGTAGCGAGGGGCAGTGGTGGTGACATCCCTGATAACTGCCCTCGAATCTGTTAGAGGGCCCCACAAAGAGGGAGAGGATTGTTTCT